>NW_028145283.1:0-3576 GCF_050948025.1 Trichoderma camerunense
CTATATATTTAATATTATTTATATAATTAAGTAAAGATAAATTAAAAGAAATAGAAAATATATAATCTTTTAATATATCTTAGGCTATTAAATTAATAATATATACTAGGGGGGTCTTAAAAACGACTGCGTTTCCTATCCTAGCTCTACTAAGACGGGGGGTACGTTAATTAGTAAAAGGTTTATTAATTTATAAAAGGAAAAAAGGTATATAAATTATAATATAACTGCTATATAAATAAAAGTACCTCATTTTAGATTAATAAATTTAATAATTTTATAATAATCTAATATAATTATAAATAATATATAGCTAGTATAATAAAAAAAATAATAATATTATGTTTTAAGCCTAGGTAAGTTTATTAGCGCTGTCCTTGCTGGTGCCCTTTTCTTTACTAGCGCCCTCTTTTTTATTATTTTTAAACTTAATAACCTTAAACTTAAAGGCTGGCTTTTTAAAGCTATATTTATTTATAATTTTAATATTATTAGCTTTAAAAAATAACTTTTTATAATTAATTATTTACTATTTAACTTTTAATATTATATAATTAATAGCTTTTTTAATAATCTTTATATTATAGTTTAATAACTATAGCTATAGTATTAGTAGTACTTAGCTATTATAAAAATAACTTTAAAAATAAAGCTTATAATAAAAATAATAATAATAATAAATTTATTTATTATTATTAAGTAAAGTACAGGGTTGCAAATTAGTGACGATTCGTCAGATTAAATTAATCATTGACTAATTTAGTTTCGTCAGACTAATGAAGAAAACTAATTTCGTTAATAATAATTTACTCATAACTAAATTAGTTTCTTCAACTAGCTAAAGAAAACTAAATTAATTACTGAATAACAGGGTTGCCAAATTCGTTAGTAGTTATTCATTATTCATTTCATTAACAAATAACTCTTCGTTAATTATTAACAAATAACGAATTCCTTTCGTTTTCGTTAACAAAGAGTTACTAAATTTGTTACTAAATTCGTTATTTATAAATAGACCTTCCTAATACAGCTAGCTTATAATTATAAAATAAAATAAATAGTAAAATCTAGCTATTTTAAGTAATATATTTATTTTACTTTATTTTACGCTAGTTATATTAGGAATAGTCTATTAAAAAATAACGAATTTAGTAACGATTCGTTTCGTTATTCGTTATTCATTATTATTCAAAAAAAACTAACGAATAACGAATTTCTTTCGTTTCGTTTTCTTCAGGGCACTAACGAAACGAATCGTCACTAATTGGCAACCCTGTTTAAAGCTAAAAGAATGCTTTTACATAAAATAAAATTTACTATTAAAATAGCTAATTATAGTTATAAGCTATATAAATTTAATTTAATATATAATAATATTTATTATTTATATTTTATAAAATTATAATTATTTTTATTATATAAGTTATAATTAAGCTATAATTTAAATAATAAAATTTTAAGTTTTATTTAAAGCCAAAAGAACGCTTTTACATAAAGTAAAATTTACTATTAAAATATTCCTTTTATTATAGCTTATATAATAATAATAAAAATAATTTTATAAAATATAAATAATATATATTATAATAATATAGTAAATTTATTATAAATAATAAAACTAAATTATATATAATTTATCGTATGATTTATCGTATGATAATCATACGATAAATCATACAATAAAAATAAAATAAATTATAAAAATACTAAGTTATATATAATAAAAATAAATCATATAATTTATCGTATGATTTATTAGATGATTTATTAGATGATTTATTTTTATTATATGACTTATAGTCTGATTTATTTTTATTATATGATTTATAGTCTGACCTATAGTCTGATTTATAGTCTGATTTATTTTTATTATATAATTTATTATTAATTATTATAAAATTAAATTATTTATATAATTGGTCTTTTTCCTTTATGTTTTTTTTATTTTTATTTATTATAATAACAGTTTTTTATTATATTATAATAGATTCTGATTATAAATATAAAGAAATTGACGATTTTAAAGAGGAAGCTTATGAAGCTACTGATTTAAATTCTGAACCACTACTTATTCATAATAACCTTAATTCTAATCCTTTTTTACATTTAAATTCCTCTATTATAGATAATGAAGCTAGTACAACTAGCGATTTTATTTATAATAGACCTAAATTTAAATTAGAAGAAAATAAAGATTTAAAAATTTATATCTTTCAAAATAACCTATTTACAAGGGATTTATTACCTATTAAATTAGGAAAAAATCGGGAAATAGAAATACATTACACAAGGTTAATTATTGATTTTATTATTTTCTTATTATTTATTTTATTAATTAATTACTAATTGCAAATTTAAAGCTATTTATTAACTAAAAGGCTTTAAATCATTAAATCTAGCCCGTTACTACTAATTAAAATACCCCCTTATAGCTTATAATAAAGAATCTAAAAAGATTAAAAAAAGAAGTAAGTTATTATTTTATTTTTTTAATTAATTTAATAGAACTTCTGGTTTTATTATAATTATAATATATTTATTATAATATAAATATAATAATTTAATTATAAATAATTATAATTAACTTATTATATATAAGTTATAATAATAATAATATTATAATTATTAATAACTTACTTTATTTAAAATCTAATATTATTCCTTTAATATACGACTTTTTATTTAATTTAAATATATAAAATAAAAAGTTAAAGGTTATTAATAACGAATTTAATAAAAAGGCAACCCATACACGTATGGGATCCCGTACGTTTAATCTATACGGGTCCTGTATAAATTATGTAAGCAACGCAGTAGCGTAACGCACTATAGCGTAATATAGCTATAATGCTTAAATAACCTAAATTAAGCTTTGCGCTTAAAGGGTATACGTAAATTCGCAATAATGCATTTATTATTATACTTAAATAGCTTAAATTAAGCTTTATAGCTAAAGAGGATATATAAAAATAGCTGTAATGCTTAAATAGCTTAAATTAAGCTTTACAGCTGTAAAAGATATATAACTATAAAGTATATAATTATTATAATACTTAAATAGCTTAAATTAATCTTTATACTTAAAGAGGATACGCAGCTATATATTATTATAATGCTTAAACAGCTTAAATTAAGTTTTATAGTTAAAGAAAATACGTAATTACGTAATTATTATAATGCTTAAATAGCTTAAATATAGCTTTACTTTTTATAATTTATTAATATAGTAAGTATTATAGTTATAGAAAAGAAAAGTAATAAAAAGTATAAAAACTATTTAATTAATTAAATTAAATTAATAGTAGACTAGCTGCTTATAGTATATATAAATAACTAATATAAAGCTTAATAAATAATATAATCTTTAACTTTTTTTTAAGCCTTTATAGCTTAAAGCTGAAATTTTACCTTAGTTATTTTAAAAAGCTACTGCTAGGGTTGCTAGATTAATCAGTAGTTATTCGTTATTCATTATTATTCACTGATTAATTTAGTTTTCTTCAGCTATTTGAAGAAACTAATTTAGTTATGAGTAAATTATTATTAATGAATTTAGTTTCATTATTATTCAGAAGA
>NW_028145282.1:0-3291 GCF_050948025.1 Trichoderma camerunense
AACCCTAACCCTAACCCTAACCCTAACCCTAACCCTAACCCTAACCCTAACCCTAACCCTAACCCTAACCCTAACCCTAACCCTAACCCTAACCCCGTCTTTCTACCTAACGCTTTTGTTTGACGACGCCCTTGCTCCTTTAACTGCCTGTTGTTCTACGCCTTTTCTGTTTAACTGCCTTGCTGTTTAACCCTTCTGCTGTTTGACGGTTTAACCGCTGTTTTATTAAATACTTTTGCTTTTTGACTCCTTGTCTATTCTACTCCTTGACCCCTTGCCCTTTTAACCTTAACCCTGGTATTTACCTTTTTGAATACTACTATTAATGGGGGTAGGGAAATACCCTTAAAAAAAAAACTGCTTAAAATACTACTTATACTTTTATACTACTTTTTATACTTTTAACGCCTTTACTTTTTAATGCCTTTACTTTTTAACGCCTTTATTTTTTAACGCCTTTACTTTTTAACGCCTTTACCGCCTTTACTACTTTTTCCTTTTACTAGCTTTACTTTTCTACCTGCTTATTATTTAACCCCTTTTCCGTTTAACTGTTTTTTTTTTCTTAAAATGCTTTTACTTTTTAATTACCTTACTGTTCTTCCCTAACCTTTAATATAACTTACTCCCCCTACTCTTTTTTTTTACTTACTCCCCTTAACCTTTTTCTTACTCCTTCCCCTTAACTTTTTTTTTAATTTACTCCCTTTAACCTTCTTTTTAACGGTTTTACTGTCTACTGCTTTTACTATTTATTTAACGCTTTTTCTACTTCTACCCTCTATTTATTATTTTCTTTAACTTATTTATTTTTTAACTACTTTACTCTCTTATACTTTTACTTCTTTAACCCTATGTTATTAAACATTGTTTTATTTAACGCTCTATTATTAAACAGCCTTGCTTTTTAATACCTTTGCTTTTTAACTCCTTTGCTGTTACTTAACTGCCTTATTATTAAACCCCTTAACTATTATATCTTTTTTACCCTTACCTTAGTATTTAACTAACCTAACTACTAATACTTTTTTTATTTTTTTTTCCTTATTTCCTTTTTCTTTTTTTTTTTTTTTTACTTTTTTTTTTTTTTTTTTTTTTTACTACTTTTACTTTTTTTAATAGCTTTTTCTTTTTTTCTTTTTTTTTTTTTCCTTTTTTTTTAACGCTTTAGCCGGCTTACTGTTTATTTAACGGGTTTTTTTATTTAACCGTCTGGCGGCTGTTCTATTTAATACGTTTGCTATTAAATGCCTTTCCTTATTTAAACTGCTTTATTATTTTTTTAACCAGCTTACTACTTAAAAATACCTTTTAAAAATATTTTTAAAAAAATATATTATAAAATACTTAAAACGCTACTTATACTTTTTTACTACGGCTTACTTTAAATACTACTTACCTTTTTTACTACTACTTACCTAAAATACTACCTTTTCCTACCTTAAATACCTTTATTTTTTATTTTAAACCTTTACCTATCTTACTACTTAACTACTTTATTTTTTAACTTTTGTTATTTTAATTAGTTTATTGTTTCTTTAACTAGTTTAACGGTTTTGCTTATTAATAGTTTAATTACTATTTTGTTTAATACCCTTGCCCTTTAATACCTTACCTATTTAACCTTTTAACCTCTTTAACCTTTAACCCTAACTTTAACGTTTAACTAATTTAATATTACTGCTAATAAAGGGTGTAAACTACTTAAAATATAAAAAAAAAAAAAAAAAAAAAAAAATAACTACTTATACTTTTTATACTATCTTTTGCCCTTTAAATACCTTTATTTTATTTTTTTTTTAATACCTTTACTATTTTATTATTCTACTGCTTTACTATTCTACTGGCCTTTTATTAAATAGGCTTACTCTTTAACTAGCTTATTATTTCTTTTTAATACTTTTATTACTTAACTGCTTTTATTATTATTTTTTTTTATAGCTTAACTGTCTTTTTTATTTAATGGTTTATTTAACTAGCTTGTTTTTTAATACTTTTGCTGTTTAACTAGCTTATTATTTAATAGGTGTGTTATTTAACGGTTTGTTCTTTAATATTCTTGCTTTTTAATTAGTCTGTTGTTTAACTGGCTTATTTTTTAATACCTTTGCTGTTTAACTAGCTTACTGCTTAATATTTTACTGCTTAACGGCTTATTTTTTAATAGCTTTATTAGTTAATAGGCTTATTATTTAACTAGTTTATTATTTAACAGGTTGCTGCTCTACTGCTTATTGTTTTTTTAACTAGTTTAACGGTTTTGCTACTTAACGGTCTAACCGCTGTTTTATTTTATACCTTTGCTTTTTAATACCTTATCCCTTTAACCCCTTAACCTTTTTTTTTTAACCTTAACCCTAACCTTTAATTAATCTTATTCTACCTGCTTATTATTTAACGCTTTTGCTTTTTTACTTTATTATTTCTTTTCCAGCTTAACTGCTTTATTATTTAGCTGCTTACTATTTTATTTTAATAGCTTAACTGGTTTATTACTTAACTAGTTTACTATTTTACTAGCTTCTTTTTTAATACTTTTACTACTGTTTAGCCCCCTAACTACTATTTTACTAAATACCTTTACCCTTTAACTCCTTATTTATTTAATACCTTTACTTTTTAATATTTTTACTATTTATCCTTAACCTTTTTCTTAACTTTTTCTTTTTTTTTTTTTTTTTTTATTTTTATATTTCTTTTACTATTTATAACTGCTTTTTTCTTTTTTTTTTAACACCTTAACTAGCTTACTATTTAACTATTTTACTTTTTAACTAATTTACTATTTAATTAGTTATTTTTAACGCCTTTGCTTTTTAACTACTATTATTTAACTAGTTTATTTTTTAACTGTCTTTTTTACTTAACTAATTATTTTTTAACTAGTTTACCCTTTAATAGCTTACTCCTTAACTGCTTTATATTTTAATACCTTTGCTTTTAACGCTGTTGCTGTTTATTTACTTACTTTTACTGTTTTAACTAGCTTGCTTTTTAACCTGCCTGTTATTTAACGGGCTTACTATTTAACGGACTTCTTACTTAATAAGCTTACTCTTTAACTGGCCTTTTATTTCCCTTTAACGCCTTTATTACTTAACTGCTTTACTGCTTTACGGTTTATTATTTAATAGGTCTATTAGTTAACTAGCTTATTAGCTCCCCTTAATAATATATATACTACTACCCTTAATTATATATTTATATATTTTCCCTTAACTATATACTTATATATCTCCCCCTAACTATATACTTATATATCTCCCCCTAACTATATACTTATATATCTCC
>NW_028145281.1:0-3282 GCF_050948025.1 Trichoderma camerunense
TTATTAATTATTAATAACTTAACGAGATTACTATTAAGGATTAAATACTGCTACTACTGATCTCCGAAATTAAAAATTAGCTAGCAACTGTATAATAGTTTACGGCCCTTAACCTAAAGGGAGCCTATAACCTTATTTAAATTAAAAAAGGAGATAAATGGAAAACAGCGTTTAAAATATACTATAGACTATTTAAATATTTAGTTATGCCCTTCGGACTTACTAATATACTAGCTACGTTCTAAAGAATAATTAACAAAGTCCTTAAGGAATATATTAATAGATTTGTTATTATATACTTAGATAATATATTAATCTACTTTAATACCTTAGAAGAATATAAATAATATATATACTAAGTTTTAGAAACCCTGTAAACAGCTAACTTATTAGTGGAACTAAAGAAGTATTAATTTTATATATAGGAAGTTAATTTCCTAGGATATATTATCTCCCTAGGATAAATTAAAATAGACTCTGCTAAAATAGTAGCTATTATAAAATAAAAGGTCCCCGAAACCGTCAAGGAAGTACAGAGTTTCCTTAGACTAGCTAATTACTATTGACGATTTATTAAGAGTTATAGTAAAATCGCTGTACCACTTACGGACCTTACTAAAAAAGACCTAAACGACAAAAAGAAAAACCGACCAATTAAATACAAAGGAAAGGCCCTGGAAGCCTTCGAAGCACTTAAAAAAGCAATCACTAATACACTAGTACTATAAATATACAACCTTAAAAAGCCAGCTATTATTAAGACAGACGCTTTAAACTACGTAATCGGAGGAGTACTTAGTTAATAAGATAATAAAGGAATACTACATCTAGTAGCCTTCTTCTTTAAAAAACTCTACGGACTTAAACTATAATACTCTATATATAACTAAGAACTTATAGCTATTTTTAAAGTATTTAAAAAATAAAGGTTATACCTACTAGGCAATAAGTATAAGATTATTATATATTTAAACTATAAGAATTTTATAAGCCTTACTATTAAAGAAATAAATATTTTAATATAGTAGGAAAAGTACCTTTAGCTTATAGCTAAGTATAACTTTAAGATTATACTTTATAAAAGATTAGAAAATAGTTATGTAAATGCTCTTAGCTATAGAGAAGATTACTTTAAACTAATGCTAAAACTTACCTTATTAATATTTCAAAAAACGGTATAAGGGTATTATAAATTAGTAGCTATTAATACCCTTTTTATAATTAAAGACAAAAACCCTATTTTTAATAAAATTAAAAATAAAGTTAATAACTAAACATTAAACTAATTCCCCAAAGATATAACCCTTATAAAAGGAATCCTATATTAAAATAAAAAAATCTAGGTACTAGACTTATTATAGAAAAAAGTAATAAAAACGGTTTATAAGCATCTGCTATATAGATATAAGGGAGTTATAAAGATACTGTAATAAATATAATAGTACTATACCTTTATAAATATAAAAAAAATTATTAAAGGAACTATTTAATTATATATTCTATACGTAAAAACGAAGTCTAGTTAATAAAAACCTTACAGTAAACTATAACTATTACTAATACTAGAGTACCTTTAGAGCTTTATCTTATTTAATTATATTATTAAGCTACTATTATTAAAAGAGCCTATAATAAATATAGTATATAATAATATCTTCGTTATTATTAATAGGTTAACGAAATAAGGTATTTTTATCCTTTATAAAAAAGGAAGTATAGTAAAAGAATTAAGCTATATAATATAAAAGTATATAGCCTTAAAATACGGATTACCTACGGAAATTATCTTTAACAGAGGATTAACGTTTATATCTAAGTATTAGTAAAGTACTATAGTAAAAATAGGAATAAACTATAAGGCTAGTACCGCCTACTACTCGTAAACGGATAGATAAACAGAATGCATTAACTAGATTGTTAAAGTATATTTACGAAGCTACATTAACTTTAATTAAAATAACTAAATTAAGTACTTACCTAATACAAAATTCTCCTATAATAATTCAGTTTTAGAATTAATAAAACTTTTACTATTTTACGCTAATAAAGGATATAACCTATAAGTATATTAAATACTACGGAAGGAAGAAGACATACAAAGAGCTATACTTAAGGTAGATAAGCTTAAGGAACTATACTAAGAACTACGCGTATAACTTAAACTTATGTAAAAATATATAAAAAAGTATGTAAATAGAAAAAGGCTTAAAGGACTAACCTTTTAGGAAGGAGATATAGTCTACCTACTTTAATATACTTAAGGAGAAAAATAAGCTAATATTAAAATAAATAGGCTAAGTAATAAACTTAACTATAAGAAAGTTAGGCCTTATAAAATTTTAAAGAAAATCGGCGAAGTTAACTATAAGCTAGACCTTCTGGAATAACTAAATAAATAAGGAAAACTAGTATACCTGATTTTTTACGTCTTACTATTAGAGAAAGTATTAATAAATAAAAATACTAAAGAATTTATTAAGGACGAAATTATTATTAAAGGCGAAGAACTTAAATATAAGGTTAATAAAATAATATTACTAAAAATAGATAAAATAACTGGTAAACTCTGCTACTTAGTAAAATAAAAAGGGTATAATAGGAGCGCGGACAGCTGGGAATTAGAAAGCAATTTTAAATATACTAGTACTGCTTTAAAGAACTTCTAAAACAAACTCTATAAATACTTATAAATATAATAAGAACCTATAACAGAAGAACCTATACCTCTTAAACTACTTAGGAAAATAATAAGGGAACATCTTCTATTAAGGTAAGAAGATTAGGATTTAAGGACCCTAAATTAACGTTAGAAAAGAAATCGGTATTAATAGCCTTTAGACCTGGAGTTATAGAATTAGTTAGATTAGGTAATAACGTTTTAGCTTAATGTAAAGCCTCTGCTTCTGTATGCTTAACCTTATCTAACTTATCTAAGTTATTAATACCCTATATAACAGCGTATATTATTTTCTAATATTATTATTTCTTCTCCTTACGAAGGTGCTTAACTTTTACGCTAGCTAGACGAAGATGCTTAAGCTTTTGCTTATGCTTTTCTTCAGCTGCTTTAATCTCTGCTTTTAACTTAATATATTAAGCAGCTACTTTGCGAAATTATATAGGAGAAAGTTATTTAGCATTATAAAGGGACTTTTAATTAATAATATAGGCTAAGCAACAGGAGAATTTACCCTTTAAGAAAAAATACTCTATACCTAAAGACTTATAGGTAAAATATTTATTTATTTTAACTAAGTAAGATAATATTAATAAGTAGAGATT
>NW_028145280.1:0-3244 GCF_050948025.1 Trichoderma camerunense
ATAGTATTTAATATATAATATTTTATTATATTATTTTATTTTTAAATAATTATATTTTTTTATAAATAAAGTATTATACCTAAATTATATTTCTTCTTATTTAATAAATTACTCTTAGGTTATAATAGAGTAGTAATAGATTACGTTAGTGTATTTTACTAGCTTATTATTACTAGGTACCTATTACTAGGTAATCCTATACTATTTAAGTATTTATTAAAATTCACTTAAGTCTTATTCCTAGGTCCCTTCTAATCTATAGTCAGAGGGTTCTTATTTATAAAGGTATTCTAGCCTTTATAGTTCTCGTAATCTACATCGATTATATAATTCTAAGATATCTAGGTCGGTATATCTTTAATTTTAGGGGTACCAGTTTACCCTAAACTCTTCCTCCTATCTACAGATAAATACGTTTTCTTATTCTTTTTCTTTTTTTATAAGAGGAATATTACGGGCTTCGTCTTATACTACTTTATATTTATCCTAAGTTATATTTATTTATCTATTAGTAGTAATAGTAATAGGTATATTATTAATAGCCTAGTTAATTATTCGCTAATTAACTTCTTTAGAAATTATAGTATTAATAATAACTTATTTTAGCTGCTTTTTCTTAAGTACCCTAGGGTATTATTTTAACATTTCCTTCTCTTCCTTATATATAAGATATAAATTATTATAGCAGTTGGTCTAACTAAAAAGGTTATAGGGTATAGTTTTAATAATATTAACCTATACTTTATTAAACTTTTTATTCTTATAGGTAAATTTTTTAAAATTATTAGGCTTCTTATACTTTCCCTAGTAGTCCTTTTCCTTATAGCCTATTTTACTATAGTAGTTACATTTACTTATAAACTTACGGATGTTAATAGTATCTAGATCCATAGGTCCTAGCTTACTATTATTATAGGTAGCTATATTACGTTTTTTACCTTAGTTAGTATATTACTAGGAGTTTTATTTAAGTTAAAAGGTTTATTATTTTTTATTTTTTTTTTTTTATTTTTTTTCCTAAAGGCAGTTATTAATATTAATTACTAATTAAGTATAATTAATAAAACTAACTATTTTTTTATTAACTTTATATAGTTTATCCTTAATTAAAGGTTTAAGGCTTATGTAGTATACTTTTTTTTTATTATCCTTAGTCTAGTTAACTTTAGTAAGGAGTTATAGGAATATAGTTATATATTTAAAGTATTATCTTTTCTATTTAATAAATTAAAGTTCTTATTCCGCTTCCTATTCTTTATTTAAAGTTCTAAACGATTTTCTAAGTTAATTATAGAAGTTTTTATAAAATTTAAAAACTTTTTAAGTTTAAGTTTTTTATTTATCTAAAGTATTTTTTTTAAAGTCTTATATAATAGGTTATAACTATTCTATAGCTACTTTAGTAAGGTAGGTAATTATAAAGATAGTTTTATTTACATCTTCCTCTAAGGTATTTAAAAAGTAGCTAAAGTATATATTAAGTTTAGTAAAGTACTTGTTTATATTTTTTAGTTCTCCATTATAGGACTTAGGATACTTAGGTTATATAATTTTACCTTTTTCCTTTTTCTTAATCTTAAGTATAATAATCTTATCTTTAAAAGCTAGGATTTTTTCTTCTATTTAAGTAATTATAAATTATAGCTAAGGCAGTAATAGCTGCTGCTGCTAAGGTTAAAGGTCTTTATTAACTATTTCAACTTCAGGTACTTCTTTAAATTCTATATTACTATTTTTATAACTTTAAGTAATACTTTTTTAATCTATTCCAGTATCTAATACGCAGAATTTAATTATTTAGTACCCTTATAATAATATTACCTATAGTTTAAGGTAACCTCTAAATAAGAGTTATAAACGTATAATAAGCTGAGCTTTTATATAGTTAGTATAAGAGGAATTCCTAAGGGATAAACCTTATACTAGGTTTATATTAGTAGATAGGCTAGGCTAGACTAGTAAGCAATTAACAAGGGTAAAAAGGGTTTATTTATATAACTAGTAAATAATACTCTAGTAGGTATAATTAAGCATTATTTTATATTTACAACTAGCTATTTAACTATTTTAAATAAGCGTAAAGAAGTAGAAGTTATATACCTAGTTGGCTAGGTATCCTCAATGTCCTTAACGATAAAGTCCATCGAGTTGCACTTAATCAACTCGATAATCGATTTTATCAAGTTGTTCCTTATTAGTTGGTCGGCCCGTTGTTTATCCATAGCCTTCCGCCCGGGGCAGCCTGTAGTTGCGGCCATAAGAGTTGGCTCGTGATATAAAAATATATTTAATTTATAAATTAAAAAGTAGGTAAAAGCTTAAGTATACCTTTAGAAGTAATTATTAAAGCAGCTAGTTTTACTATTTATATTAAGAAGTATTTATAAAGATATTTTTTTTTAGCTAATTAAATAAAGTTAAAAGTTATATTTACGTAAGATTATACCTGTGTAGTAAAAACACTATACCCCCTTATTAATTGCCTAAGTAAATTACTTAGAGTAAATTAATATTAGTTTCTTCAACAGGCTAAAGAAAACTAAATTAATCAGTAAATAATAACGAATAACGAATGACTATTAATTAATTGTGCAACCCTGTATTTAATTAATGAAATAATTTACTATATTTGATTTATTAAATCTATATTATAATAGTTAGTTAAATAAAATAAATAAAATTAATAAATAAAATTTATTATTAAAAGTAATATTATTTTCTTTTTTATTTTTTATTATTAAAATTATTATTTATATAATTTAATAATAATAAATTAAAAAAAATAAAAGATATATAATCTTTTAATATATTTTATATAATTAAATTAATAATATATATTATATATTTAATATTATTTATAAATTTTTTGTTAAAATAAGGGGCAACGACTAGTAGTTATACTAATACTCTTATAGTTAAAGGGTTAGTCTACTAGCTATATATAAGTAGAAGGCCTTAGTTACTACTAAATAGAATAAACCTATAGTTAATTAATATACTTTTTATTAAGTTATAAGCCTAGCTTTTACTAAGACTGCTAAGTACTAGTACCATTAGATTAACTATAACTAATAACAACTGCTAATACTAGTATATTTAATTTTAAATACTAAAAAACAAAGAAAATAGCTAGTAAATATAATAAAACTAACTTAACTTACCTAACCTTCCGGTCGTTAAGCTTATTATTATTAAAAAACTTAATTACTGCCCTAAGGCCTCTGTTATAATTTTAAATTAATAG
>NW_028145279.1:0-3224 GCF_050948025.1 Trichoderma camerunense
AAAATATTAATTAATTAATATATATATATATAGTTTAATATAGTTAATTAAATAAAAAAGATTAATAATAAAATAAAAGAAAAAAATAATAATAATAAAATAACTTACGATTAGCTAAATAAAATACTATACTACTCCTACGCCTTTAAGACTACTGCAGCTTTTATAATAACCTTAATCTTTATTAATGTACTCCTACTATATAAGCCTTAATTAAAACTATAATAGAGCTAGTAGCTTATAAATATAATTATTTCCGGTACTTAAATATTATAAAATACCTAGTTAAAAAACGCTATTAATCCCCCTGCGCTATTTATATACTACCCACCTAGCTTAAAAAACTACAGCTAGTTATATCTACTAGTAGCTACAGCTAGCCTATAGTAGTACATAAGCACTAGGATATATATTAATATAAACTAGCTATTTTTTCTATACAGCTACCTAAAGAGATTAAGAAGCTCCTTACCCTTCTATAAGTTAAGTATATAAGGCGAGATATATAGCTATCCTTACGTACGTAGGCCCTTTATTATCCTAAGCAGCCTAAACACCTTAGACAGAAGTACTTTTAGGTTATTAGTAAAGCAGAAATTCCCTAGCTAATTAAGAGTAACTATACCCTCTAATAACACTAGCCTAAGGCCCTTTAATCTACCCTCTTTAAAGCAATAGTCTATCTTGCTAATAATAAGCTTAATTATCCTTATAAAAGCTATTAGCACCTTTAAAAATACTGCTAGTAGGAATTTCCTAAAGATACTTAAGTATAACTATTTCTTTTTAAAAAACAACTATATTACTTAAAAAATAAACTGTAAAATACTACTAAAGTTTTAGTACTCCTAAACCAGCTGTACTACGTTAACGGATATAACCTACTTAAAATAAAAGGTAAACTTACTCTCCGCTATTAAGGCTTTTACTTACTGCCTTTTTTTTATAAATAATGTTAATACCGCCGGATTCTTTAGTATTTACTCCCCCCTTATATATCTTAAAAGCTGCTGTTATTTTACTTATTATTAAGCTATATAAGTAGCCTTAGCTATAGGGATTATAAGCGCTACTGTTACTAATCTTTAGCTAGTAAGTAAGTTATCTTCCTAGTAGTAGAATAACTACTTAAGGTTTAAGTAGCCTTAGAAAAAGCTAAAGGATAATATATTTATACCTTAGTTTTAGTAGCTTATATTTAACTTTATAATAGTAAATAGATTATAATCTAAGAAGGTAGGCAGGTTATCTAAGGTAAAGTTTTTATATACTAAATAAAAGCTAAGTAGGTAAAAAGTATAATTACTACTGTAAAACTTTTTTATTACCTAGTTCTAATTTACTAATAGGTAAACTATAGACCTTAATTAATCTATAGCTAAGTAGTAGATATTTACTATTAATATATATAATATATAATTAATATTATTAATATTATACTTCTTTTTAAAAGCCTTCTATAGCTGCTTAAGGCTATTATTATATAAACTATCGTTTTTATTACTATTACCCTTACTACTGGTATTATAATTATTATTATTAGGTATAAATAAAAATTCTAATTCCTTTTCTTAGTTTTTTTCTATAACCTTTTTAAATTCTTCTTTTTTTTCCTTTTTTACCTTTTTTTTAGTAATATTAATAAAAGGCGCTACCTATATTACTACTACTTCTGAAGTTATATATATATAGGAGCTAGGCCCTTAAGCTAATGATATTTAAGTAGTTAGGGTAAAATAGCTAGCGCTAACTTTTATTAATTAACTATAGCTCCTATTTAACTACTTATAAAAAGTAGCGTTATTTCTTATATTACTGTTATTAATATTACTAATAGTATTATTAATATTTATAGTAGCTGTAGAGCTTTTCTCTTTTACATTAACTATATCCTTTTTATTACTTTTTTTACTTTTATTCTTTTAATTAGCGTAAACTATTAACTAAACCTCTTGTTTAAGGTTCTAAATATTTAGGTTTACCTTAATCTTAATATTTACCCTATAGTTATATATATAAAACACTAATTAGTTATTAACCTAAAAAAGATTATATAACTACTACTTTATAAAGTTTACCTAACCCTTTATAAAAAAGTACTAAAACATTACCTATTTATTAAAAATAATTATCTACAACTGTTAGCCTCCTAAGACCTATCTTAGCTCTACTCCCTCCCTAAGGAGCTTATTATAAAAGAATATATTAGTAATATAGGATATAATTATCTCTGCCTAATACCTAGTAAAAGTACTATACTATATTACTTTTTTCTTTTTTTAGCTACTTAACGCTAGCAGCTGTAACTGTTTAATAATTAAATATATTATAATAAACTAGGCCTTATATATTACATTTATAGTAATTTAAAATATATACCCGGTTAAGTTAAACAGTATTCCCTTAATATACTTAGCGCTATATAAAGCTTACTATTATTAAAAGGAAATTATAATATTATTAAAAAAGTAGCTATTATAGTAAATTAGCTAAAGTAGCTGGTTAATAATATTAATAAAATTAAGGCAGAATATAAAAAAGTATTAGTCTTCTATTTCTGCCGTTAATAAACCCTCCCTTTTACTTCTATAGTTTAATATATATAATTATTATAAAATATTAATTACTTAAATACCGTTAAAGTTAAGTATATTAACTTTTGTAATAAAATTATAGACTAAGATAATAATAAACTAAGGCGTTAAAATATAAATATATAGTAATAGGAATAATATATATATCCTTTAATAAGATTTATAATTTACGCTAGGCTTTATATATACTTTATCTTATATATCCCTAAGGTATAATTAATTTTTTATTTCTTAGGTAGTTAAAGCTCTTCTTTATCTTTTATATACTAGCTGCTACTATAGCTTTTATTTTTTTTACTATTTATAAAGTAAATATCGTTAATTAATGTAGGTAATATATAGCCGCCTAAGCTATTTTTATCTTTTTAGTTAAAAAGTATCCTAGTACTATAATTATTAGGAATCTTTAAATTAAGTAATATTAATATATTAGCAGGATTTAGTATTATAGCTTTATTACTATATTATTAATAAATAAATATAAATATAAGTTACTTTAATATAATTTAATTATATTTATATTACTTTTCCTTTCTTAATAATATATAGTATAATACTAAGTATAGTATAGTAAGTTACTAGGCAGACTTAGGGGTAGTTATTTAGATCTTTTTTTTTCTTTTTTTTTAT
>NW_028145278.1:0-3207 GCF_050948025.1 Trichoderma camerunense
AAGGGATAAACCTTATACTAGGTTTATATTAGCAGATAGGCTAGGCTAGACTAGCAGGTAATTAACAAAGGTAAAAGGGTTTATTTACATAACTAATAGATAATACTCTCGTAGGTATAATTAAGCGTTATTTTATATTTACAACTAGCTATTTAACTATTTTAAATAAGCGTGGAGAATAAACTTATATATCCAGCTATACTAAACTAGATCGATAAATAAATTATTAATCCGTTCGTAAATTAATATTTATTTTATTAATCCTACGTTAAATTAAGAGAATATTTCTTAATCTTATCTTAATTAGTAAAAGGATTAACTTTAATCCAGTAATACCCATTGCGTAGGCTCCTTGGTTGCGACCATAAGTATTGGGTCGTGATATTTTTAAAATAAAAAAATATAATAAACTTTTTAAAAAAATTAAAAAGTATATAAAAGGTTAAAAATTATATTAATTTTTATTTTAAATTATAATATAAAATAAATATTTTATAAATAAAAATAAATACTAGGTATTTCTTAAACTATAAAAAAAAGTTATAAAATATATTTATAAATATTTTTTATTTAAATATTAAAGAATTATAATTATATATTAATAAATATTTATAATATATTAATTTAAAAAAATAAAAAAAGTTATTATTAATATTATATTAACTTATAATAAATATTAATATATTAAATATAAATAATATAAACCTTATAGAAAACTATAACTTTTACTAATACTAAAATTACTATAGGAAATAGTTACCTTTAATTATATTATAAACCTACTACTTTTTAAAAAAACCTTTATAAAGGTAATTTATAATAATATTTTAGTAATAGTAAATAAATTTATAAAGTAAGTTTATTTTTTACTATATTATAAATTACACTTAGTAGAAGATTTAGTATATACGTATATAAGAATAATAGCAGCTGATTACGGCTTACCTTAAGAAATTATCTTAAATAAAAAATAAACTTTTACCTTTAAGTTTTAGTAAAAACTTATAGTAAAACTTAAAGTAAATTATAAACTTAGTAGTATATACTACCCTAAAACGAATAGATAAATAGAATAAATAAACTAAATTATAAAATAATACCTTAGATGTTTTATTAACCTATAATAAAACGACTAGGTTAATAAGCTACCTTTTACTTAACTATATTATAATAATACGAAATCCGAATCTATTAAGTTAATACTATTCTACGCCTTATATAAATATACTCCTTTAGTATATAGGCTACCTTAAAAAAGGCCTAATGCTAATAAAGCACGACTTTAAGCAGAATTAATAGTTGACTTATATAAAAAACTAAAAGTACAGCTAGAATTTATTTAAAAACGTATAAAATATTATATAAATAAGGATAAGATTAAGGGACTAAGCCTTTAAGAAGAGGATATAGTCTACCTACTTTAATATACATAAGGCTATAAAATACTAAATATTAAGATAAGCTGACTAAATAATAAACTTAACTTTAGAAAAATCAGCCTATTTAAGATCCTAAAGAAAATCAGTAATGTTAATTATAAACTAGAAATACTAGAAGGTATATAATTAAAATATCCAGTGTTTTATATATTACTCTTAAAGAAGATATAAATTAATAAAGCAATAGAAAGGCCTATCCTAGATAAAATTATTATTATTAAAGATAAGGAAGAATAGGAAGTTAAAAAAGTCTTAGTAGTATAAAGGAACCTAGAGGAAAATAATAGGATTAAATACTAGGTTAGATAAAAAGGGTATAATCTAATCTATAATACCTAAGAACCTATTAAAAGCTTTAATATAATAGAACTAATTTAAGACTTTTAGAAAAACTTAGGATTATATTTAAAACTCCTAATACCAGCTACCTAATAAATAAAGAAACAACCTAAGAAAAGAATATAGGAATTTCTCCTTATACTATAAGAAGATTTAGACCTTTATACTTTAAACTAAAGGTTTAGGAAGAGGAAGGATTAATAATGACCTTAGAAAGATCTAGGAAAGTATTACTAAAAATAGTACTTTAATTAATAATATCTACTGCCTTTACTGCTTAAATATTAATTACTACTTCCGCTTCTGCCCTTTCTGCCTTATCTAGCTTATTAAAAGAACGAATACTATAATAAAGTATTTACTTACTATAAACGTTAATTTACTTTTACTACTCCCGTAATTAAGCTAATTGTAAAAACCTCTTATTTATTTATTAAGTTAATAATATTATCTACTATTATTATTAAAATAACTCCTATTTAGTTTTACGCTTTTTAATATTTAAACGTTCCTTTTTAGTAGCTAATTATTATACTAATTACTATTAACTACGAAAACCCTATATTAAAAATAAAAACTTATTTACCTATTGCTAAGGAAATCCTATTTTTATTATAAAAACGCTTACGACGTATATACTCCTTATACCTATTATACCCCTTTGCTATTTTATAAAGTAAACCTTTTACCTTATAATAAGAATAAAGTATAATAATAATATTAATAGTTTTAATTACTAATACTACTACTTTTTGATTTTTTATTGACTTTTTCTTAATAGACGACAGTTACTTAGTAATACTATAAGGTATTTTATAAATAAAAGAAGGATCTACCCCCTGAAGAGAAGGGGACCGCCTGACTTATATACCTGGCCTTAAGGATAAGACTAATAGAAAGGAGGTATTATATTACAACCTAATCTAGAGTATATACCTTTTGGGAATACTATAAAAGAGACAGCTAATTATAGGCGAGCCTTACAGGCTTACCTAGGTATATATACTATAGTATATAAGCCTTAACCTTAGGGTTATAGGCTTACTAAGTATAATAGGACTTTATAAAGTAAACTACTAGGAACGACTAGATATATAAAATTCGATTTTTTACGCTTTTTAAATAACTTAGATAAATAGTCGTTAATAAAGCATTAAGATTAAATATAGACTAAATCTTTATTATATTTTACTTACTTTGTAATTACACTTACTTAAAGTTACTTCCTATCCTCTTTGCTAATATAAATTAATTGACCTTAGCTTATTACCTTAGGAACTTACCCTATACTATTTAGTATTAGGTCGGGACGTTATACCTTAAGGTTAAAGTTTATATATTATAATATATATACTTAAGTAAGTTTATAAAACTTATTTATAATTAATTATTTTTTTTATAATATTTTTAAAAAATATATACTTTAAAT
>NW_028145277.1:0-3077 GCF_050948025.1 Trichoderma camerunense
CACACTAGCATAAAATAAGCAAATCGAAAAAATAAGGAAAAGAAGTAAGTTATTTTATTATTTTATTTTATTATTTTATTTTATTATTTTATTATTTTATTAATTTTTAATTATTTAGTTATTATTAAAGATTAAAATAATTTTATTATTTATTTATTATTATCCGGAAATAATATATAAATAATAAAATTATATTATAAAATAATAACTATTAACTTATATTTAATATATAAGCTTTAAAAAATAACCGATTTTTAATTTAACTTATTAATAATTAAAAAGCTATATTTAATATATAGTAAATTTATAATAGATTTATAATTTAACTTATAAATAATTAAAACTATATTTAATATATAATATAATTTAATTTATTAAATTATTAACTAATTTATAATTTAACTTATAAACGATTTAAAAAAAACCTTTATTATTAGAAATTTACTAACTTATTATTTTTTTATATTTAAAATCTAAAATAATTCCTTTAATATAAAATTTACTATTTACTTTAAATACCTAAAATAAATAATTAAAAATAACTGCTAATTTAATTATTAGATTAAATAAAAAAAGGTATAAATAAAATATTAATTTTCTTAATTAAAAATAATATCTTTTTTAATGTAATTTCTTTAAGTTTATTTAATAATTTATTATTTTATTATAATAAGTAAGTTATTTAATTTATTATATTTTATATTTTATTTATTATATATAGAGGTTATATTTATTATCAAGAGGGTTAGTAAAGCTGCAATAGCTAGGTCAGAGGAAGGCTATGCCTTAGCCTTTGATTTATTATATATATTATTATTTATTATATTTTATTTATTATATTTTATTTATTTTATTTTATTATCTTTATTTAGGTTTATTAAATAACTAATTTTATTATTTAGGGATTATACTATAATTAATTAAAATAATATTAAAGCAATATTATTAAATAATTATAATAAGGCTTTATTAAATTTAAATTTATATTTAAAAGTAAATATTAAAACTTATAGTACTTTTTTAATAACCTTTAATATTTAGACTTCTAATAACTAAACTTCCTATAATTTACTTATAATTAAATTAGTTTTATTAAACTAATAAATAAAATAAAACTAATGAAATTAATCTTTCTTTAAAAAAAAGTAAATAATAATAAATAATAAATAATAAAATAAGTTATTACTAATTTTATTACTAATTTATTTATTTATTTATATAGTAAATTTAAATAAATCTATGTATAATAAAAAAACTATAATAAAAATAATTATTATATATATTTTATCCTTAATTAGCTATACTTTATAGCCTAAATCTTTAAGGTTTAACTTAGTTAGCTATAGCTGATTAGGTTAGGCTATGGATTAATTCTAGATCTTAAACCAAAGGCTGGGGTATAGCCTTCCTCTGATCTAGCTATTGCAGCTTTACTGACCCTTTTAATAATAAATATAACCTCTATATATATTTTATAAAACTATGGGTACTTTTATTATATTAGCTATAATAAAGCTATATTTTAAATAGTAAAATTTTAAGTATTATTATAAGTTAAAAAAATAATTTTATATTATAAAAAAACTTACTATTAAAATAACTAATTTAAATTATAAACTTTATAAATTTTATAAATAAAATAATAATAATTATAATATATATTTTATATAACTATAATTATTTTTATTATATAAGCTAAAATAAAACTATAATTTAAATAATAGAATTTCTAATATAATTTTAAACTAAAAAGATAATTTTATATTAGGTTACTAATTAATAATAATTTATTTTATTAGTACCTTAAAGAAAATAAAACGAATTTTTTTTAATATTTATTATTTATTATTCTTCAATTTTATAAGCTAAAGAAAATAAAACGAAGGTATTTGTTATTAATAATGATTTATTAATAAAGGTAATGAATTTAATAATAATTAAGCTAATAAAAATATTATATAAGTAAATTATATATTTTTATAAAGCTAGAAAGCAGCCTTATAAGCTTATATTTTTTATTTTTTTATAACTATTCTATTTAAGTTATTATTTAATAAATAAATATCCTTTATTATTTGTTTTCGTTAATGAAAAATTCCTTTATTTTATTAATGCCCTAAAGAAAATAAATAAAATTCATTATTCGTTAATAATTAACGAAGAGTTATTTATTAAGGAAATAAATAATAAATAACTACTAACGAATTTGGCAACCCTGATATAAGGTAATAGTAAATAAAGGGGTAAAATATAAAGTAGTAGTTTAAATAAGTAATATATATATAAGTATATATACTTTATTTTATTCTGTTAAAAATAGGGGCATTGACTTAGTAAAAGTAGCAGTACCTAGTCGGTCAGGGGTCAGCCTGGGCTAAAACTATAAGTAAAGCAGTTCTTTCTAATAGGCTAAAGTAAAAAAACTAAGGCTAATTAATATATATTTTAACAGGTTATAAGCCTAGCTTCTACTAAATTACTAAATACCTATACTATTAAATTAACTTATAATTAATTTTACTAATTTTAGTATATTTAAATTAAAATACTAGTAAATAAAAAAAAATAACTAATAAATATAAATTTATCTACTTAAATAGTCTAAAGCCTTAGTAAATAAAATTACTATTTTTAAATAACTTAATTATAGGTCCTAAACCTTTATAATTATTTTAGGGGAATAGTAAAGTATTTTAAAGGAATTAAAAAAAAGAAGATTAAGTTAAGGAAAATAAAAGTCTTAATATAAAAAAATAATAAACCTTAAAACTTATAAATAAAAACTTTAAAAAAAATAACTAAGTATTAATAATTCTATTACTACTAAGTAATATTAATATTTATAATTATAAAGTTTATATATTATAACTTAACTTAATTCTACTATAACTAAATTTAATTTTACTATAGTAAAAACTAATTCTACTATAATAAAAACCTATTTTATTATAACTTATTTATAATATAACTTAATAAAAAAATAATACTAAAGTAAATATTAATATTATAATTTAAAAATAATTAATAGTAGTTATAAATAGTAGCGTAAAGGTTTAACCCTTTAATATATACTTTTT
>NW_028145276.1:0-3055 GCF_050948025.1 Trichoderma camerunense
TTTAAAAATATTAAACTTTTTATACTTATTTAAAATATATATAAAGTTTAATAAAATTTAGTTAAAAAACTTAATAAAAAAAAACCTAAAATTATTAATATTAAAATCTTTATTAAATAATAACTACCTTTTATATTTAAAGAAAATATTAAAAAACTCCGCTTATATTTTATTTAATTTAAAGTATATTTTAAAGATTATAAAAACATTTTTAATATTACTAAAAAAAAGGTTTACTTTACTACTTTATAATTTAAAGGTACTACTTTAAAATAATTTAAACCTATTTTAAATAACTATTTAAAAAACCTAGTTAGTAAAGTAAAAAAATAAACTTAATAAATCTTTAGTAATTATAATAAATATATTTTTAAATTAAAAAAAGTATTTAAAAATATTAATAAAAACTAAATAATTAAAAATATCTTAACTATAATATATTAAAAAGGAAAATATTTAAATTATATTATAAAATTCTAAAATATTTTATCCTACGTTAAGTAAAATAAATTAGCCTTTATTAAATAATTTTATAATAAACTTAAGAAAAACATTAAGGGAAAAGTTTATAATATTAATTAATTAACTTATACCTTAATCTTATTTATAAACGTTTATATTTAAGCTAATAACTTATTATATAAACTTAAAACTAATATTACTTAGTAATATTATCACGACCCAGCACTTAAGGTTACAACAATAGGCCAACTAACCAGGCGCAACCGGATTAACTATAATCTGAACAGCTAATTAAATCTCGCTTATCTCACTTATTTAATAAGCCCAGCAAGCTTATACTCTTTATACTCGTCTTATAAGCTATATAAGCCTAGATTTAACTAGGTATATAAGTCTTATTTATACACTTATTTAGAATAATTTAAATAGCTAATTATAAATATAGAATAATACTTAATTATACCTACGAGAGTATTATTTACTAATTATATAAATAAACCCTTTTACCTTTATTAATTACCTATTAGTCTAGCCTAGCCTATCTGCTAATATAAACCTAGTATAAGGTTTATCCCTTAGGAATTCCTTTTATACTAACTATATAGGAGCTTAGCTTATTATATATTTATAACTTTTATTTAAAGGTTACCTTAGACTATAGGTAATATTATTATAAAGGTATTAAATAATTAAATTTTATATACTAGATGCTGGAATAAATTAAAAAAGTATTACTTAAAGTTATAAAGATAGTAATATAGAATTTAAAGAAATACCCGAAGTTAAAATAGCTAATAAAGACCCTTAACCTTAGTAGTAGCTATTACTACCTTAGCTATAACTTATAATTAACTAAATAAAAGAAAAAATCCTAGCTTTTAAAGATAAAATTATTATACTTAAAACTAAGAAAAAGGAAAAGGATAAGGTTATATAACCTAGGTACCCTAAGTCTTATAACAGAGAACTAAAAAATATAGATAAGTACTTTACTAAACTTAATATATACTTTAGCTACTTCCTAAATACCCTAGAGGAAAATATAAATAAAACTATCTTTATAATTACCTACCTTACTAAAGTAGCTGTAGAATAGTTATAACTAATTATATAAAACTTTAAAAAAAATACTTTAGATAAATAAAAGACTTAAACTTAAGAAGTCTTTAAATCTTACGAAGACTTCTGTAATTAACTTAGAAAATTATTTAAAACTTTAAATAAAGAATAAAAAGCGGAATAGGAACTTTAATTTATTAAATAAAAAAAATAATACTTTAAGTATATAACTACGTTCCTATAACTCCTTACTAAGGTTAACTAAACTAAGGATAGTAAAAAGGAAGTATACTACATAAGCCTTAAACCTTTAGTTAAGGATAAACTATATAAAGTTAATAAAAAAACAGTTAGTTTTATTAACTATACTTAATTAGTAATTAGTATTAATAACCACCTTTAGAAAAGGGAATAAAAAAGAAAGGACGAAAAATAATAAACCTTCTAACCTAAATAAAACTCCCAGTAATATACTAACTAAGGTAAAAAACGTAATATAATTACCTATAATAACAGTAAGTTAGGACCTATAGATCTAGATACTATTAATACCTGTAAATTTATAAGTAAATGTAACTACTATAGTAAAATAAGCTATAAGGAAAAGGACTACTAAGGAAAGTATAAAAAGCCTAATAATTCTAAAAAATCTACCTATAAGAATAAAAAGTTTAATAAAGTATAGGTTAATACTATTAAAACTATACCCTATAACCTTCTTAGTTAGACTAGCTGCTATAATAATTTATATCTTATATATAAAAAGGAGAAGGAAATATTAAAATAATACCTTAAGGTACCTAAGAAAAAGCAGCTAAAATAAGTTATTATTAATACTATAACCTTTAAAAAAGTTAATTAATAAATAATTAACTAAGCTATTAATAATATACTTATTACTATTACTATTAATAAATAAATAAATATAACTTAGGATAAATATAAAGTAGTATAAGATAAAGCCCGTAATATTCCTTTTATAAAAAAAGAAAAGGAATAAAAAAATATATTTATTTATAAATAAAAGAAAAAGTCTAAGGTAAACTAATACCCTTAAAATTAAAGATATATTAACCTAAATATCTTAAAACTATATAATTAATATAAATTACAAAAACTACAAGGGCTAGAATACCCCTGTAGATAAGAACCCTTTAACTATAGATTAAAAAGGACCTAGGAATAAAACTTAAGTAAATTCTAATAAACGCTTAAACAGCATAGGATTACCTAGTAATAAGTACCTAGCAATAATAGGCTAGTAAAATACGCTAACGTAACCTATTACTACCCTATTATAACCTAAAAGTAATTTATTAAATAAGAAGAAATATAACTTATATATAATACCTTATTTACGGAAAAATATAATTATTTAAAAACTAAATAATATAATAAAATACTATATATTAAATATTACGTAACTAAGATTAGTAATTAGTACTCCTAGATCTAATATAGCAGGCTTTATAAAAGATATTACCTTAAAGCTAACCTAGAAGTATACTTAAACTAACTATATAGCTAATACCTT
>NW_028145275.1:0-3051 GCF_050948025.1 Trichoderma camerunense
ATACTTAAGTTTAATTACTATAATATAATAATAATTAATTATTTAAGTATTTTAATAAGTAATATAAAGTAAACTTATATAAATTATTATTTTTAATACCTTTAATATTACTTAATAATAATTAATATTAAGTTATATTTAATACTACTTAATAATAATTTTAATTAAATTATATTAGTAATATAATTAACTAACTAAGCTAATCTTAATTCAGTAGTGCCTACTCTATAGGCCCCTTATTAAAATTATAAAACACAGGTTATAATACTAATTAATATATAATTTAACTTAATCTTTACTAAGGATAAAACTTATACCTTTTGAGTAAAATCTTCTAAAATATAAAGTACCTGGCTTTTCTAAAATCGTAATACAGTAAATCTATAAGGATATACAACCTTAACCCTTCAATACCCTATCCTGAATATATTCAATGCTACTCTCTTGTGACTCATCATCCAATCGCGGCCGAGTCTCGATTCCCAAAGTGAGTATCTCTTCGGGGGTGAATGTGCCAAACAAATCAATCTCATCGACTTCCCCTAATCCCTGAGGTGGATAGATTGCATTTAGCATGTAATGAACAATGAAGCTAATCAAGAATCCCACGATGAAGGATAGGTTGTATAGATTCGCGGCTCCAGGGGCCACAGAGATTGTAGGTTTTATAGCATGCAGCAATCCCGGAAAGAGAGGGGCCCAGCCAACTACCCACGAAGCATAAGCTCTCCAGTTGAACCCATAGCTGTAAAAGTAAATAGCTCCTGGGCGGGCTATGTAAAGATCTGACAGTTTAATGCGTCGTCGACGTACTAGAAAATACTCGCAAACTTGGCTGCCACAGATGGGGCCGAAGAAAACAGTGAACGAGGAGATGACAGTAAGAAATATGGTAGCCGTTGACAGTAGCTCCCATGGGCAAAAGGCCATTCCAAGTGCCAATCCAAGGTATGCACCGCGGCGAATGTTCAAAAATGTAGGAAACAACGCACTCAAGTCGATACCCACCGCGTACGCGTTGTCCACGACCACCACCGCCAGTTGACTAATCGTTAGACCCATTCCTGCAAACACGGCAGCTGCTCTTGCTCGGGCGGTATATCCCGATGTTAACCAAGTGATGATCAAAATTGGCGGGTTCCAAATGGCCACGCCGTAGATTCTTTGAGTCGCGGAGGAGACAAGGCAGCCAAAGAGCGGCATGATACTGCCGAGAAGGACGAAAGAAGTGACCTGGCCCCAAATCTGGTCGCGTGGCCGTCGGGCAAATCGCGAGAAATCTGACTGGCTCACTGTGTTGTGGTTGAGCATCACACTGATGATGGAAAGCGGACAGGAGACTTACTCAGTGCCGGGGCTACGCTACCAATGACATTATTAATACCTCCAAGCATCGTCCATCCCAACGTAGACCCCGCTGGGATCTGGCTAGATTGAGAGAGCAAAGGGCCTGCCCCACCAGCAGTAACGAGCGCCCAGATGAGAATCGCGAGAAGGGTAATGAGTGTGAGGCCGTTCATCACCACCATGACGCGGGGGGCACGCTCAGGGCGAATAAAGATCAGTGGCACACATAACGCCAGGAAAACGATCCATCCAACTATCTCAGAGGTTGTCACATGAGAGGATTCTGGGATTGTGTTGGGCAGATGGAAATAGGAAGGGAAAATCGCACTCAAAACGCCAGAAACACACAGCCCGCCGTTCCAAGACTGCACAGCGAATCCAACTAGACCAAGCAGAATGCGCAACAGGATGGCCATGTATGAGCCCTTCGAAGATTAGCGGTGCAACAGAGAAAGAAAGCAGGTCAAGACTACATACCCTCATTCCCCATAGTACCCGTGAAAAGACAGGAAACCCGATATGCCACTCGGCACCCACATGGCCATTCAATACCGCCGTCCCGGCAATGAGAATACGTCCGAGGATGATAACAATCATGGTCTGCCAAACCGAGAGGCCAATGGCAACCATGGAGGAGCCGATCTGGAAGTTACTAAGACCCATCATCCAGATCGCCCACCAGCCCAAGTACGTTGAACTGGTCCATTTCCGCCGCGAGGGGGGGAGAGGGCGGATGTCCTCATTGATCCAGGCATTACTCTCGGCGGACGCATTTCGCAATCGCAGCCGCAGAATGGAGGAAACTAAATGTGATGTCTTTCCCATGTTTATTATGTTAACACAAAAATGCAACGCGCAATTGAGATACTTGGATTGGAAAATCTTACGTTGGGTATTATTGTACATAAATATACAATCGGCGGCTGTGAATAAGCACTCGGAGGCCGAAGTTTACTAGTGTCATGATAAACTACCCCCGCCCCCCCCCTTGTAAGGAGAGTAGTCTATAGTATGGGTTATTTTATTATTAAAGTAGGATTTATTAATATATAGTATACTTTATAAAGAATTAGTTTTCTAAATTTGATACTATATAGTATATTAAATGTGTATATATATGTGTAATAACTTAGGCTGTTATATATTAATATAAAAGGGATTTCCTAAGGGATAAACTTATATTAAGCTTATATAAATAAATAAACTAAGTTAAATTATTAAGTAATTATAAAAAGAAAAATAAAAAAATATTTATATAATTATAAAAAATATTTTATAAATATAATGAAATAATATTTTATAAATATAATTAAATAATATTTTATATTTATAATTTAATAATATTTTATAGTTTTAATTAAATAATATTTTATATTTTTATATAATTATTTAATTATTTTATATAAATATAAAAAATAAAATTTATATATTTAATTAATTAATTATTTTTAATTTTTTTAATAATAAAGTTTATAAAGTTTTATTTAATTTATTTAATAAATAATTTTATCAAATTAACTTATATTAAATAATTAATTTATTATTTTTTTATAATTCTTTAATTTAAGGTAATTTATAATTATAATTATAAAAGTTAATTTATAATAATTTTTAATATTAAAATATTTTTTTATTATTTATTATTATATTATTTATTATTATATTATTTATTATTATATTATTTATTATTATATTATTTATTAT
>NW_028145274.1:0-2966 GCF_050948025.1 Trichoderma camerunense
TTCTTTTTTTTAATCTTAAGTATAATAATCTTATCTTTAAAAGCTAGGATTTTTTTTTTTATTTAGTTAATTATAAGTTATAGCTAAGGTAGTAATAGCTACTGCTAAGGTTAAGGGTCTTTATTAACTATTTTAACTTTAGGTACTTTTTTAAATTTTATATTACTATTTTTATAACTTTAAGTAATACTTTTTTAATTTATTTTAGTATTTAGTATATAAAATTTAACTATTTAATACCTTTATAATAATATTACCTATAATCTAAGGTAACCTTTAAATAAAAGTTATAAATATATAATAAGCTAAGCTTTTATATAGTTAGTATAAAAGGAATTCCTAAGAAATAAACCTTATACTAAGTTTATATTAGTAAATAAGCTAAGCTAGATTAGTAAGTAATTAATAAAAGTAAAAAGGTTTATTTACACAACTAGTAAATAATACTTTTATAAGTATAATTAAATATTATTTTATATTTATAATTAGCTATTTAAATTATTTTAATAAGTATATAAATAAAACTTATATACCTAGTTAAATCTAGGCTTATATAGCTTATAAAATAAGTATAAAAAGCATAAGCTTACTAGGCTTATTAAATAAGTAAGATAAGCGAGACTTAATTAGCTGTTTAGATTATAGTTAATCCGGTTGCGCCCGGTCGGTTGGCCTATTATTGTAACCTTAAGTATTAGGTTGTGATATATTAATATTATAATATTATTTATATTTATATAATTTTTTCCTTTTAATAATTATATAATAAAATATTAATTAATACTTTTATAAATAAACTTAATAAAAATTATAATATATTATACTTTAATTAAAAATATTTTATTATATTAGTTTATATTTTTTATTTTATACTTTAAAGTATATATATATTTTAATTTTAAGCTATATATTAATTTTTTATTTATTAATTTTTTAAAAGTTTATAATTACTTTTAAATATAAGGTTTTTTTTTATATTTTATATTTTTATATTTTTTTTTTTTTTTAATAAAATATTTTAATTATATACTCTTTTTACTATCCCTAACTTTTAGCCCTGGCTTTACTTTTTAATAATCCTAGCCTTAATAACTTTCTGGCTTTAATAATTTTCTAGCGGTTTAATATATTACTTAGTAGCTTTACTTTTAACCTTTGGTAAACTAACCTAAAACTTTACTAATTAATATTAAATTTAAATAAATTTTATAAATTCTGTTAATTAGAAATTATACTTTATATTACTTTACTATATTTATAATATACATAAATGTTATTTTACTTTTACTTATAGCTAAATATTATTTAACGGACTTTACTTTAGTTTTTAACGGACTTAACCCCCTGTGGTTTTATGGGGCTATATAAATTTTTAACGGACTCTAGTATAATCCGTTGCTGCATGGGTGACAGGGTAATATAGTTATATTACTCTATTTATAATTACTAGATATTGCAGTAATTCTAGATGCCTAGGCTGGTTTTTTAGCTAAGGTATTACTAACTAGTATTACCTACTGGGAGGATTTCTGGTGATTTTAACTAGTTAATTGGCGGTACCTATTGTTAGTAAGGTTAATGTGCTTAACCTTTAATAGCCTATGTCTTAAAACTTATAGTATTTTAGGCTTTTCCTTACTTAGGTGTAAAGAGGGTAATAAGGCTATAATAACCTTTACTAAAGGAAGTGGGTAATAAATTATATATTTATTAACCTTATTTTACTTATTTACTGCTGTACCTGCTATTTATAATTCCGCTTTTAGGTCTGGTTTTAATATGCGTAATACGCTTATAGTATAGTGTAGCTAAGCTAAAGCTAGAGCTGAATCTTTATACAGTACTTTTATAAGCTTTTTGTATTTTTCCTAATTTAATTTAATTTAATATATTTCTTTAGTTAATAAAGGCCTTTTATTATTAATTTCTTTTTTACTTAATGCTTTTTGGTATTTTTTTACTACTTATTTAAAAATAGCTTAGTTAATAATTATAGTAAGTTCTATAGATAAAGCATCTTCCTTAAGTATAGGGCTTTTTTTAACTTTAGGAATTATTTATAGTCAGCTGCAAAGGGCTTACGTAATGTTTAACACTGGCTTACGGTCCTTACTAATTACACTATTACCTATATTATTTAAGAAAGCTATACCAGTAGTAGTATTAATAAACTTCTAGCTTAGCCGGTATTAAAGGAATGTAATAACTTTTTTAACTAGCTTATCTAAACCCTTTTATATTTCTTTTATAAACCGTAGCTTATAATTTTCGCTAGCCTTCTTTAGTAGTAATTTTAAGTAGAGTTTATTTAATAGGTCCCTAAATACTGTTATATACTCTTAGATAAAGTCTAATACTTATTATTTAAGGATAATAAAATACTACTTTACCTAAGCTACTACTTTTACTCTCCTTCTGCACTTAAAGTCTTTTAAAACAGCTTAGTTAAAGTATAGTAGTAAATTAATATTTTTACTACTATTATCCTTTAAATTTCTACCTAAGGTTATTATTAATATATATTTTTTTAATATAGGTAATATATATTTATAAAGTAGTAGTTTAGTACTCTTTTGCTATTATACTACTTCTGTTAGGCTTAGGTTAATCTAGCCTATAATATAGGCTAGTACCTGTACTATAATACGTATATTATCTTTTTTAAGGTAAAGAAATTAAGAGATATTAAGGAAGTAAAGACTTAGATGTTTAATAATATATTAGTAGACTTTATTATATACTTAACTGCTTAGTGTAGTAAGGAACCTGGGCTTTTGTATTACTATTCTTAGAGCTAATGTAAATAATACATTACTACTTTAGTTCTGCTTTTAAGCTTAAGCCTTTTTTAAAAAAAAAAGCTTCTTTACTTAAGCTTTTATATAGCCTAGACTTAGGTTTTATAATATAGCCTTTTAGTCTTCTATATATATTATATTACCAGAGTTTTTAGGAAATATACCTAA
>NW_028145273.1:0-1812 GCF_050948025.1 Trichoderma camerunense
ATAAATTAAGCTTTTATTTTATTTTATTAAAGGTTTATATTAATATAATTATAATATACTTAAGATAATATTTTATTTTAGGGTATTAATAATATTATATATTACTAAGGTAGTTTAACTAAAGACTTTAAAATATAAGTAATTAATTTATTTTTTAATTTATTTATTATTATATTTAAACTATTTTCTTTTTTTATAAAAAAGTTAGTATAGTTTTTTTTTTTATTTTTATAATAGCTATAAGTATATTACAGTTATAGTTAATATATAATTTTTATTTACTTTAAAGTTTACTATAACTTTAAGTAGTTTTTTATTTTATATTATTATAAAAGTAATTTTTTTTTAAGGTATTTTTTTTTTTTATTATTATTATATTTATATTTTTTTTTAAAAAATATAAATTCTTTATTAATCTTTTAGTACCTTTTTTCTAAAGACTATTTTAGTTTTTTAAATATTAATCTTTAATTTTATATAATATATATAATTTATAATATTATCACGACCCAGCACTTAAGGTTACAACAATAGGCCAATCAACCAGGCGCAACCGGATTAACCATAATCTAAACAGCTAATTAAGTCTTGCTCATCTTACTTATTTAATAAGCCCAGCAAGCTTATACTCTTTATACTCGTCTTATAAACTATATAAGCCCAAATTTAACTAAGTATATAAGTCTTATTTATATACTCATTAAAATAATTTAAATAACTAATTATAAATATAGAATAATACTTAATTATACCTACAAGAGTATTATCTACTAATTATATAAATAAACCCTTTTACCTTTATTAATTACCTACTAATCCAGCCTAGCCTATCCGCTAATATAAACCTAGCATAAGGTTTATCCCTTAGGAATTCCTCTTATACTAACTATATAGAAGCTTAGCTTATTATATATTTATAACTTTTATTTAAAGGTTACCTTAGACTATAGGTAATATTATTATAAAAGTACTAAATAGTTAAATTCTATACACCAGACGCCGGAATAAATTAAGAAAATATTATTTAAAATTACAAAAACAGTAATATAAAATTTAAAAAAACATCTAAAGTTAAAATAACTAATAAAGACCCTTAACCTTAGCAGCAGCTATTACTACCTTAGCTATAACTTATAATTAACTAAATAAAAGAAAAAATCCTAACTTTTAAAGATAAAATTATTATACTTAAAATTAAAAAAAAAAAAAAGGGTAAGATTATATAACCCAGGCACCCTAAATCCTATAACGGAGAATTAAAAAATATAGATAAATACTTTACTAAATTTAATATATACTTTAGCTACTTCCTAAATACCTTAAAGGAAAATATAAATAAAATTATCTTTATAATTACCTACTTTACTAAAGCAGCTGTAGAATAATTATAACTAATTATATAAAACTTTAAAAAAAATACTTTAGATAAATAAAAGACTTAAATTTAAAAAGTCTTTAAGTTTTACTAAAACTTCTGTAATTAACTTAAGAAATTATTTAAAACTTTAAATAAAAAATAAAAAGCAGAATAAAAGCTTTAATTTATTAAATAAAAAAGGCAATACTTTAAGTATATAACTACGTTCCTACAACTCCTTACTAAGGTTAACTAAACTAAAGATAGTAAAAAAAAAGTATACTACATAAGCCTTAAACCTTTAGTTAAAAATAAACTATATAAAGTTAATAAAAAGATAGTTAATTTTATTAACTATACTTAATTAATAATTAATATTAATAACCGCCTTTAGGAAAAGGAATAAAAAAAAAAGGATAAAAAATAATAAACCTTCTAACTTAAATAAAACTCCT
>NW_028145273.1:1901-2957 GCF_050948025.1 Trichoderma camerunense
GAATAAAAAGTTTAATAAAGTATAGGTTAATATTATTAAAACTATATTCTATAACCTTCTTAGTTAAACCAGCTGCTATAATAATTTATATCTTATATATAAAAAAAAGAAGGAAATATTAAAATAATACCCTAAGGCACCTAAGAAAAGGCAGCTAAAGTAAGTTATTATTAATACTATAATCTTTAAAAAAGTTAATTAATAAATAATTAACTAGGCTATTAATAATATACCTATTATTATTACTACTAATAAATAAATAAATATAACTTAGGATAAATATAAAGTAGTATAAAACAAAGCCTATAATATTCCTTTTATAAAAAAAGAAAAAAAATAAAAAAACATATTTATCTATAGATAGGAGGAAAAGTCTAAGGTAAACCAGTACCCCTAAAATTAAGGATACACCAACCTAAATATCTTAAAACTATATAATTAATGCAAATTATAAAAACTATAAAAGCTAAAATACCCCTATAAATAAAAACCCTTTAACTATAGATTAAAAAGGACCTAGGAATAAGACTTAAGTAAATTTTAATAAACGCTTAAATAATATAAAATTACCTAGCAACAGGTACCTAGTAATAATAGGCTAGCGGAATACGCTAATATAACCTATTACTACCCTATTATAACCTAAGAGTAATTTATTAAATAAGAAGAAATATAATTTATATATAATACCTTATTTACGGAAAAATATAATTACTTAGAAATTAAATAATATAATAAAATACTATATATTAAATATTATATAACTAAGATTAGTAATTAATACTTCTGGATTTAATATAGCAGGCTTTATAAAAAATATTACCTTAAAGCTAACCTAGAAGTATACTTAAATTAACTATATAGCTAATACCTTAACTATAAGGTAAAAGAATAGTACTATCAGCGGGAAAAAAGCCTAGAAAATAATCCCCTATAATATAAAAATAAACTTTATAGAAAATATTAAGTAAAAAAAGAAGAATATTACTAACTCTAATATTAGTTATACTATAATAGATTTAACTTTAAGACTTATAATAAAGGCTACGCTTATAT
>NW_028145272.1:0-2769 GCF_050948025.1 Trichoderma camerunense
ATTTTATAAGGCATTTTCTATAGTACTAGCACTATATTACATTAAAATATAATTCTCCATTAACTAATACATAAGCTTACTATATATAAACAATTTACACAGCTTTTATATATAAGATTAATTTATCTATTAGTTATTACTAATAGCCTATATATAAGTAAGGGAATTAATAAGTATTTTAGCTATAGTTATTTAATATAGCTCCGCCTGCTTCTAAATTAAATTAGTTTCCTAAAATACTATAGGCTTATTATATCAAGCCCGTTTACTTTACTTAAGTACTATAATTAATAAATATTAGCCTTTTAATTTATACTTTATTTTTAAACTATAATTATTAAAATATTTAAAAAAAAAAAATAAATTAGCTTATAAAGCCTTATTTTTAGCTATTTAAGTTAGGGCTTATAGAAATATTATTAAATAAGCTAGATATATACCCCTAAGCTAAATATAATATAGCTTATATAGTATATATAGTATAAAGTAAGATTACTACCTGCAGTAAATAGCTTTTATATTACTAATTATTTTATAAGTAAGATTACTGCTTACAGTAGGTAGCTTTTATATTACTAATAAATATTTTACAGGTAGGATTACTATCTACAGTAAGTAGCTTTTATACTTTTAATATTTTTATAAATAGGATTACTGCCTACAGTAGGTAGCTTTTACACTATTAGTATTTTTATAGGTAAAATTACTGCCCCTGGCGGGCAGCTATATTAGTAATACCCTAAGTAAAATACTACTTTTAACCTTAATTATATCCTCTTACTTTAGAAAACGCCTTATAATGCCTTCTGCTGCTTTATATTTTAGACTAACTGCCTTTTAACGTATCCTTTCCCTTTCTTAATCTATAGTATATTTCAGCTGTTTTTAATAAATAAATATTTAACTTTATTATTACTATTATTATTATATATATTATCCTATATAATCGCCAGTAATATATATATACCTTTACTACTATATATTATTAAATCGGTTATAATACTACATACCTTTTATAATATAGTATATATAAACCTGCTTAATTTAGCTATTAAAAACTAAATATATTAAAATATAATCTAGTTGCTGATTTAATTAATTACCCCTCCGGCTGTTATTATAAACTAAATCTTTATTCCGTACGTATACGTTTTTAATATTTAATCTATTAGTAATAGGAACTTATCAGTCTTTTTTTTTACCTATATTATAAACTTCCGGATGTATTACTATATATATACAAATATTAATATACTAAATTACTATACATCCGCCTTACGTATACCCTTTTCCTATATTATATTATAAATCTTAACCTAGTACTTAATATATATATAATATAATACTATAATTTATACTACTTTAATAATAGCTAATAATATAAGTATATAATCTAATATACTATGCTAACCACTATTATCCTAGACCTCTATTACTACTAACGTACTAATTAATATATTATTATATTAATAGTTACTTAATAAATAATTTAATATAGTAATAATAAACTATATATATATATTATAGTATAATCCTTAAATTTCCTTTATATATTTGTAAATATTTTTACTAGTGCTATTACTACTACTATTATTACTACTACTTTTACCCTGCTTTTTACAGTTATTTTTACTTATTAATATTATAGCCTGGTATTCCTATATAGCCTAATATTAGTTATATACTTTAGTAAACCTTTTCTAATATTACTTTTAGGTATTTATTATAGTATACGGCAGTTGCTTTTTTTATAGTTACTGCTTTATATAGTAAATAATATAAATAATTCTATATATTACCCCTTTATATTATACCTATAAATCTACCTCTATCTATAGCTTAAACGGCCGCTTAGCCTATACAGATACTTTACGCTAGTTAATCTTAAATATAGCCAGCAACCTAATGTAGTATAACCAATATATTTTATATACCTCCTTTAATAAACTATAGTACTACTCGCTTATATATTACAATAACCTCTTATCTTCAGCTAGGTCTTTAATTAACTTTTTTAATTCCTCTACTTCTAACCCTTCTAAATACCTAGTTTACCTAACCCGCTGCAACCATAAATTAACCTTATTCTTAAGGTCTAATTCCTTAATATACTACATTAACTACCCGTTTATATATTACTATTTCTATAAATTATCTTATTTATTTATTAATATATAATATAATAACTTAGCTTAGCTAATTTACTTTTTAGTATTTTATCTAGTTATTATTATTATACTCTTAATAATACTAAACTTAATATTACCTATTATTTTTACTTTAAACTAACTACTAGCTACATAACTACAAAAGAACCTTTAGTACTAAATCTCCTTAATCTATAGTAATTAACGTAGTACTTACTTCTTAGCCTTAATATTTCTACCCTTTTTTTAATTATTAACCTAGTTATGCTTTTTTTTATAATATTACTATATAACCTTAACCTTGCGGGTAATATACTAATATATATAATACCATAACCTATTTTTCTTTAGTTTTTTTATATATAAGATAAGCATTACTTAATTAAGTAATAAATATCCTGCTAATTATACCTAGTTCTAGATTAATCTAGGAATTCTTTATATTTCCTAGATAATAGCTTTTCATACTACTAGCTAGATTTTAGTATAATTACTTACTAAATATATTCTAACCTCTTTTATAATATAAGCTTACTAATATTACTAATAAAATATAAAGGGATATTAATTATTATATATAAATAGTTTTATACCTATTCTCTACTATCTATTATTATTTGAA
>NW_028145271.1:0-2748 GCF_050948025.1 Trichoderma camerunense
TATATTAAAGAAAATAACTTAGATTTGCTTATATAATTATTTTATTTATATAGCTTTTTTATTTATTTAATAAATATTATTTTATTATAAAATAGGAATTTTTTTATAATATAATTAAAAAAATATAATTAAAAATAAATAAAAAAATATAAAGTATTTATTTAGTTTTAAATAATATTTAAAATTTTACTATTTAAATTATAGCTTTATTATAGCTTTTATAATAAAAATAAAAATAGTTTTATAAAATATAAATAATATATATTATTATTTTATATTTTAATATAATATAATTATAATATATAATTTAAATAAAAAAATAGTATTTTTTTATTAACGAAATTAGTAATGAATTTAGTAACAATTCATTATTCATTATTTATTAATGAATAACGAATTCTATTCGTTTTGTTTTCTTCAACTAACTAACGAAACGAAGATTCGTTAACGAATAACAAATAAAATTCGTTTCGTTTTCTTCAACTAACTAACGAAACGAATCGTCACTAATTGGCAACCCTGTATATAAATTATAGTCTAATTTATTTTTATTATATAATTTATAGTCTGACCTATAGTCTAACTTATTTTTATTATATAATTTATTATTAATTATCAGAAGATTCAATTATCTATATAATTAACCTTTTTCCTTTATATTCTTTTTATTTTTATTTATTATAATAACAGTTTCTTATTATATTATAATAAATTCTAATTATAAATATAAAGAAATTAACGATTTTAAAGAAGAAGCTTATAAAGCTACTAATTTAAATTCTAAACTACTACTTATTTATAATAACCTTAATTCTAATCCTTTTTTATATTTAAATTCCTCTATTATAAATAATAAAGCTAGTATAACTAGCGATTTTATTTATAATAGACCTAAATTTAAATTAAAAGAAAATAAGGATTTAAAAATTTATATTTTTCAAAATAACCTATTTACAAGGGATTTATTACCTATTAAATTAGGAAAAGATCGGGAAATGGAAATACGCTGTACAAGGTTAGTTATTTATCTTATTATTATTTTTTTATTTATCTTATTATTATTTTATTATTTATTTTATTAATAAATTACTAGTTGTAAATTTAAAGCTATTTATCAACTAAAAGGCTTTAAATCATCGAATCTAGCCCGTCACTACCAATCAAAACACCCCCTTATAGCTTATAATAAGGAATCTGAAAAAATTAGAAAAAGAAGTAAGTTATTATTTTATTTTTTTAATTAATTTAACAGAACTTCTGGTTTTATTATAATTATAATATTTTTATTATAATATAAATATAATAATTTAATTATAAATAATTATAATTAATTTATTATATATAAGTTATAATAATAATAATATTATAATTATAATAACTACTTAGGGGGTCTTAAAAACGACCACTGTCCCCAACCTAGCTCCACTATATCGGGGGGGTCGTTAAGTAGCAAAAGGGTTATTGATTCGCAAAATACTTTAGTCTTAGTGTACGCACTATATAAACTAAAGTACTACTTTAACAAATTATTAAACCTATACTTAAAAAGGCTATTTTACTTATATTTAGCATTACCTTATGTTAAGCAGCAGTCTGGTAGTATTTTTTCCTTTAAAATTGTAATATTTATGGTTTGCGAGGTACTTTGTTTTGTATAGTATGTACACTATAAATTATGTATCTTTTTTTTTGTAAATCAACGGCCCTTTTGCTAATTAACGACCCCCCCGACATAGTGGAGCTAGGTTAGGGACAGTGGTTGTTTTTAAGACCCCCCGAGTAGTCGGGACATTTAGCAACTTAAAGCTATTTGGGTTAATTAATTTTATTATTTAATAATTTACTTAATAATCTTTTATAACTAGCCATTATAATTTAATTATTAACAACTTACTTTATTTAGAATCTAATGTTATTCCTTTAACACACGACTCTTTATTTAATTTAAATATGCAAAATAAAAAGTCAAAGGTTATTAATAACGAATTTAATAAAGATAAAGCTTTGCATAAGATATTAGTTTTTTTAATTAAAAATAATATCTCTTTTAATACTATATCTTCAAATTCATTTAATAACCTTTTATCTTTTTATAATTCATAAGTTATTTATTTTATTATTTTATTATTATTTATTTTATTTTATTATTTATATTATTATTATTTATAATTAAATAACTAACTATAATTTTTATTAGTAACCATATTATAATTAATCAAACTAATATTTGTGAAATATTAAAAGATAATTATAATAAGGCTTTATTAAATTTAAATTTGTATATTAAAGCTAATTTAAAATCTTATAGCACTTTTTCTATAACCTTTAATATTTGGACTTTAAATAACTAAAATTCCTATCTAGGAATAGTCCTTATTTTTATTAATAAGGAATTTAAATTAAAATATAAGCTTATAGGTATTTATTTTATTTTATTATTTTATTATTTTATTTTATTATTTTAATAGCTAATTTAATTATAGGGTTTAAAAAGCTTTTAGAAAGCTATACAAGAATATATATATTCCAGCAATTTAAAAAAGCTTTAGAACCTTTTCCTTATTTACTAGATTTAAATAATCTATTTAGGTATTTATTTATTTTTTTATTATTACTATTTTATAATAATAATAATTATTATTATTATATTATTATTATATTATTATTATTTATTTTTATATAACTAATTTATATATTTTAGTATTACACGGGATAATGCTTATAATAATAATACATTTATAGAGTCTT
>NW_028145270.1:0-2724 GCF_050948025.1 Trichoderma camerunense
TTATTATAATAGCTAAACCCTAATATATTAACTTTAAATAGGTTAAATAATAATATAGCCTAAGTCTTAGTAATTAATTATAATAAAAGTTAAAGCTATAAAAACTATTTTTAAAATACTAATTATATTTAAAAATAATATTATAAATTATAGGGCTAAGTTATTAAAATAAGCCCTAGGAGTAATTATATTAAATTTATAAATAACTAGCTTCTGTTAATAATTTAACCCTAAGTATTAGCTAATTTTATAAATTTAATAATTATAATATACTTAATAACTTTTTTACTATATATTTATAATAATTTTTAATTTTATTATTTTTTTATAATTTATAAAGTATTTATAAGCTTTTCTAAGACTTTTATTTTAATTATAATATATATTTTTATAATAGCTTTTTTTATAAATAATTATAAAGTTAATAAATAAAAGTATTTATATTAGACCTAAAGCTTAATATATTTTTATTACGACCTAATACTTAAGGTCGCGATAAAGGGCCAACCGACCAGGTATAACCGGATTAACCATAATCCGAACAGCTAATTAAGTCTCGCTTGTCTTACTCGTTTAACAAGCCTAGCGAGCTTATGCTCTTTATATTCGTCTTACGAGCTATATAAGCCCAGATTTAACTAAGTATATAAGTTTTATTTATACGCTTATTAGAATAGTTTAGATAGCTAGTTATAAATATAGAATAACGTTTAATTATACTACGAATATATTATCTACTAGTTATGTGAATAAACCCTCTTATCCTTGTTAATTATCTGCTAGTCCAGCCTGGCCTATTCGCTAACATAAACTTAGTATAAGGTTTATCCCTTAGGAATTCCTCTTATACTAACCCTATAGGAGCTTAGCTTATTATACGTTTATAACTTTTATTTAGAGGTTACCTTAGACTATGGGTAATACTACTACAAAGGTATTAAATAGTCGAATTCCGCGTACTAGACGCCGGAATAGATTAAGAAAGTATTACTTAAAGTTATAAAGACAGCGATATAGAATTTAAAGAAGTACCTGAAGTTGAAATAGCTAACGAAGACCCTTAACCTTAGCAGTAGCTATTACTGCCCTAGCTGCAACTTATAATTACCTAGATAGAAGAAAAAATCCTAGCTCTTAAAGATAAAATTATTATACTTAAGACTAAGAAAAAGGAAAAAGGTAAAATTATATAACCTAAGTATCCTAAGTCCTATAACAAAGAGCTAAAAAATATAGATAAATACTTTACTAAACTTAACATATACTTTAGCTACTTCTTAGATACCTTAGAGGAAAATGTAGATAAAACTATCTTTATAATTACCTGCTTTACTAGAGCAGCTGTAGAATAGTTAAAACTTATTATATAGGACTTTAAGAAAAATACTTTAGATAAATAGAAGACTTAAACTTAAGAAGTTTTTAAATTTTATAAGGACTTCTGCAATTAATTTAAAAAATTATTCAGAACTTTGAATAAAGAACAGAAAGTAGAACGGGAACTTTAATTTATTAAATAAAAAAGGTAATACTTTAAATATATAATTATATTTTTATAACTCCTTACTAAGGTTAATTAGACTAAGGATAGTAAAAAAGAAGTATACTATATAAGCCTTAAACCCCTAGTTAAAGATAAACTATATAAAATTAATAAAAAAAAAGTTAATTTTATTAATTATACTTAATTAGCAATTAGTATTAATAACTGCCTCTAGGAAAAGGAGTAAGAAAAGAAAGATAAGAAATAATAAACCTTTTAACCTAAATAAAATTCCTAGTAATACACTAACTAAGGGAGGAAGCGTAATATAGCTTTGTATAATAATAAAAAACCAGGACCTATAGACCTAGATATTATTAATACCCGTAAGTTTACGGGTAAATGCAACTACTATAGTAAAATAGGCTATAAGGAAAAGGATTACTAGGGAAAGTACGGGAAGCCTAATAATTTTAAAAAATCCACCTATAAGAATAAGAAGTTTAATAAGGTTTAGGTTAATATTATTAAAACTGTACCTTATAACTTACTTAGTTAGACTAGCTGCTATAACGATTTATATCTTATGTATAAGGAGGAGAAGGAGATGTTAAAATAGTACCCTAAGGTACCTAAGAGAAAGTAGCTAAAATAAGTTACTATTAATACTATAACCTCTGAAGAAGTTAATTAACGAACGATTAACTAGGCTATTAATAATATACCCGAAGCTATTACTACCCTGGGAAATACTAATATAACCCAAGAGGAATATAAGGTAATATAAGACGAAGGTCCTAATGTTCCACCTATAAAGGAAGAAAAGGAATAAGTAGACGCCTTTATCCGTAAATAGAGAGAAGAATTTAAATAAGGAAAAGATTACACTGACCTCGACATCTCAGAACCATATACAAACTGTAAATCACGAGAACCATAAGGACCTAATTACCTCTGTAGATAAGAACCCTCTGACTATAGATTAGAAGGAACCTAGGAATAAGACTTAAGTAAATTTTAATAAATACTTAAATAGTACGGGATTACCTAGCGATAGGTACCTAGTAATAATAGGCTAGTGGAATACGCTAATGTAACCTATTACTACCCTATTATAACCTAAGAGTAATTTATTAAATAAAAAGAAATATAACTTAGGTATAATACTTTATTTATAGAAAAATATAACTACTTAGAAATAAAATAATATAATAAAATACTATATATTAAATACTATATAA
>NW_028145269.1:0-2682 GCF_050948025.1 Trichoderma camerunense
AAGAATATAGGTTTAAATAGGTTTAAGCTAAGTAGGTAGGCGTTTAGGCTAAGGAAGATACTTATATTTAGGTTACGCCTGGATTTTTAAAGAGTGTTTTTTTTAACCCTTTTCTATTGCCTGTTCTTATAAGCTTTCTTATAGCCTTTTCCTATGATTATTTTCTACGACTTTTTATATGATTTTTTTATATAATATTTTCCTACTTTTTTTATATATACCTTTTTTCTATTACTTTAATATACTGGCTTTATTTATTACTTTAATATACTAGCTTTATTTATTACCTTAATATACTAGCTTTATTTATTATTTTAATATACTGGCTTTATTTATTACTTTAATATACTGGTTTTATTTATTACCTTAATATATTACTTTTATTTATTTTTTTTATTTATATTTTTTTTATTTTTTATTTATTTTTTTTATTTATCTTTTTTATTTATTACTTTTATTTACTACTTTAATATACTACTTTATATACTGCCTTTATATATATTACTTATATATATTAAATAAGCTATAGGCTTTCCTTTATATATATACCCTCTTTTTTATATATAAGTACTGCTTTTTATATAAAGGTTATTTTTAGAAGAAGATTTATTATTTTTCTTTTAGATAAGTATTACTTTTAAAAGCTAAGTAGTTATTTAAATAAGCTATACCCCTTATTTAAGTGCTTTTTTTTAAATAACTATTATTTTCCTATATAAGCGTAGCTATTTTATAAGCAGCGCCTTTTACATAAGCGTTATTTTACAGACAGTGATTTTTTCTTAGGCAGGCGTAGCTTTACTATAGGTGGTTTATTTTTTACATAAGCTTTAGCTAGTAAAGAAGAGTAGACTTAATAGTAATTATAGTATATTAAATAAAGGCTATTTAACTAAATAAAGGTAATATATTAAAGGAGTAGTATTTTCTTTAATAAGTAAGGTCCTTTAAGTAAGTAAGGTATTATAAATAACTACAGTCTCTTTAATAAGTAAGGCATCTTAAATAACTACAGTCTCTTAAATTAATCAGTATCCTAAATCAGTAAGGTTTCTTAAATAACTACGGTCTCTTAAACTAATGCGGCGTCTTAAATAAGTAAGGTCTTTTAAATAAGTAGGGTCTCTTAAATAAGTAAGGTCTCTTAAATAAATAAGGTTTTTTAAAGTAGTAAGGTCTCTTAAATAACTACGGTCTTTTGAACTAGTAAGATATCTTAAATAACTATAGCCTTTTAAAAGACTATAGCCTCTTAAACCAGCGAGGTCTCTTAAACTAGTAAGGTCTTTAGAATAACTACAGTCTCTTAAATTAGTTAGGCGTCTTAAATAACTATAGTTTTTTAAACTAGTAAGGCGTCTTAAATAAGTAAAGTCTCTTAAGCCAGCGAGGTTTCCTAAGCCAGCGAAGTTTTTTAAATAAGTAAGGTCTCTTAAATAAGTAAGGTCTTTTAAATAAGTAAGGTCTCCTAAACCAGTAGGGTCTCTTAAACTAATAAGGTTTCTTAAGTAAGTAAGGTCCTTTAAATAACTATAGGCTTTTACATAAGGGCGGTCTTTTAAATAAGCGCAGCTTTTTTAATAAGTAGGGTCTTCTAAACTAGCGCGGTCTTTATAATAGGTATTATATCTTTTATAAGGTTAGTATTTACTATAAGGGCAGTCTTTAAATAGACTTTGTCTTAAGAAGAGGTAGTCTCTTTAAGTAAGGTATATGTTTTTAAAGAAAGGTAGCTTTCTAAAGATAGTTAGTTTATAAGCTAGCTTTATGTTTTAAAAGAAGGTCTGTCTTTTTATTTAAATAGACTTTATATTTAAAAAGTATTATACCTTAAAGGACTACAGCCCCTTAAGTAAATAAGGCGTTTTAAATAAGTATAGTTTTTTAAGCGAGGGCGGCTGCTTTAATAAGTAAGGTTTTCTAAGCTGGTGGTATTTTTATAATAGGCGGTTTGTTTTTTTACAAAGGTAGTATTTAACTCTAAAGGCAGTGTTTAAATAAAGCTTATTTTTTTAAAGGTTTTTTAAGTAAAAGTAGTATTTTTAAATAGACTTTATCTTTAAAAAAGGTATATATTTTTTAATAAAGGTAGTTCTCTTAACTTTATTTTAGAAGAAGGTCTGTTTTTTTATTTAAACAGACTTAGTTATTTAAGATAAACTAGGGCTTCTTAAATAAGAGTAGTTTTTTTAAGTAAAAGGTGGCTTATTTAGTAAGTAAGTGCTAAGTATATTTTAAAAAGGGGGGAAAGAGAGTAAGTGGTAACCTTAAGCGTAACCTTAAGCATAACCCTAAGCGTAACCCTGAGTGTAACCCTAAGCGTAACCCTGAGCGTAACCCTAAGCGTAACCCTAAGCGTAACCCTGAGCGTAACCCTGAGCGTAACCCTGAGTGTAATCCTGAGCGTAACCCTGAGCGTAACCCTGAGCGTAACCCTGAGCGTAACCCTGAGCGTAACCCTGAGCGTAACCCTGAGCGTAACCCTGAGCGTAACTGTAGAGTGATAGTACAGGTGTAGCTGTAGGAAGTGAGGGTGAAGGTGTGTTAAGGCTGCAAGGTAGTAACCCTTAACCCTGTTTCCCAGAGTAGCCTACTACTACTGTTATAGATAAGTAAGGAAAAAGAGTAGCAGACAGTAAGTTGTAAAGTAAAGGAAGTGTAAGCCTAGTAGACGTAGTTAAG
>NW_028145268.1:0-2555 GCF_050948025.1 Trichoderma camerunense
TTATTATATTATTTTATTATTATTTTATTATTATTTTATTATTATTTTATTATTATTTTATTATTATTTTATTATTATTTTATGATTATTTTATTATTATTTTATTTTTTATTTTTATTATTATTTTTATTATTAATTTTATTATATTTTATTATTATTATTATTTTTATTATAATTTTTATTATATTTTATTATTATTATTATTTTTATTATAATTTTTATTTTTATTTTTATTATTATATTTATTATTTATTATATTTATTATTATTTTATTTATTATTTTATAATAAGCTGAGCTCCTATATGGTTAGTATAAGAGGAATTCCTAAGGGATAAACCTTATGCTAGGTTTATGTTAGCGGATAGGCTAGGCTAGACTGGCAGGTAATTAATAAGGGTAAAAGGGTTTATTTATATAATTAGTAAATAATACTCTTATAGGTATAATTAAGCGTTATTCTGTATTTACAACTGGCTATTTAAACTATTTTAACAAGCGTGCGAATAAGACTTATATACCTAGTTAAATCTGGGCTTATATAGCTCGTAAGATAAGTATAAAGAGCATAAGCTCGCTGGGCTTATTAAATAAGTAAGACAAGTAAGACTTAATTAGCTGTTTAGATTATAGTTAATCCGGTTGCGCTTGGTCAGTTAGCCTATTGTTGCAACCTTAAGTACTAGGTTGTAATATAATATCCCCCTTCCGTTAGTTTTATCCTTAAGACCTTACTCCTTATAGTATAAGTAACCTACTTCCTATCCTATAAGTCCTTACCTTATCCTTTTATTCTTTTATTACTTAGTATTTAATTATTACAATTATACTAACTAAACCTAAGGAGCATAAAACTAATAAACGAAAGCAGTATAGTAATCTTTACTTATTAATATTATCTTACTTAGTTAAAATAAATAAATATTCTACCTATAAGTCTTTAGGTACGGAGTGTTTTTTTCTTAAAGGGTAAATCTTTTTATTACTTAGCCTATGTTATTAGTTAAAAGTCCCTTTGTAATGCTAAATAACTTTCTCTTATACAATTTCGCAAGGTAGCTGCTTAATATATTAAGTTAAAAATAGAGATTAAAGCAGCTGAAGAAGAGCATAAGTAAGAGCTTAAGCGTCTTCGTCTAGTCAGTATAAAGGTTAAGCGCTTTTATAAGGAGAAGAAATAATAGTATTAAAAAATAATACGCGCTATTACGCAGGGTATTAATAACTTAGATAAGTTAGATAAGGTTAAGCATGCAGAAGCGGAGGCCTTACGTTAGGCTGAAATATTATTACCTAATCTGCTTAATCCTATAACTCTGGGTCTAGAGGCTATTAATATTAATTTTTTTTCTAACGTTAATTTAGGGTCTTTAGATCCTGATCTTCTTACCTTAGTAAGGGGTATTTCTTCGTCGTCGTCTTAGGTAGTTTCAGGGGTGTAGGTTCTTCTATTATGATTTCTTATTGTATTCGTAAGTGTTTGCGGAGTTTATTTTAGAAGATTTTTAAAGCGGTACTAGCGTATTTAAAATTGTTTTCTAGTTCCTAGCTATCTACGTTTCTGTTATACCTTTTTTATTCTACTAGGTAGCGGAGTTTACTAGTTGTTTTATCTATTTTTAGCGATATTATTTTATTAACCTTATATTTAAGTTCTTTGCCTTTAATAACGATTTTGTTCCTAATAAGTTCTCCAGTGTTTTTATTTATTAATACTTTCTTTAATAGTAAAATGTAAAAAATCGGGTATACTGGTTTTCTTTATTTATTTAGTTATTCTAGGAGGTTTAGTTTATAATTAACTTTGCTGATTTTCTTTAAAATTTTGTAAGGCCTGACTTTTTTATAGTCTAGCTTATTACTTAGCCTGTTTATTTTAATGTTAGTTTATTTTTCTTCTTAAGTATATTAAAGTAGGTAGACTATGTCTCCCTCCTAAAGAGTTAGTCCTCTAAGCTTTTTTTTATCCGCATACTTCTTTATACGTTCTTATATAAGTTTAAGTTACGCATATAGTTCTTAGTATAATTCCCTAAGCTTATTTACCTTAAGTATAGCTTTTTATATATCTTCTCCCTTTTGCAGTATCCTATATACCTAAGGATAGTATCCTTTATTAGCGTAGAATAGCAAGAGCTTTATTAATTCTAAAACTAAATTATTATAAGAGAATTCTGCGTTAGGTAAGTGCTTAACCTAGTTATTTTAGTTAAAGTTAATATAGCTTTGTAAATATGCTTTAACGATCTAGTTAGTATATTCTATTTATCTATCCGTTTGTGGGTAATAAGCGGTGCTGGCCTTATAGTTGGTTCCTATTCTTACTGCAGCGCTTTACTAATATTTAAATATAAATATTAATCCTCTATTGAAAATAATTTCCGTAGGTAATCTGTATTTTAAGGCTACGTATTTTTGTATTATATAGCCTAGTTCTTCTACTATACTTTCTTTTTTATAGGGGATGAAGATACCTTGCTTTATTAATCTGTTAATAATAATAAAGATGCTGTTATATATTATATTTATTATTAGCTCCTTTAATAGTAGTAGCTTA
>NW_028145267.1:0-2529 GCF_050948025.1 Trichoderma camerunense
CTTCTAATAGTAAGTTTTTTTATTTATAATAAATTATAATTATAATTATATTATTTATTAATTTATTAATTTATTTTATAGATTTAATTTATCGATTACGGCGAATTATTTCATTAGTTAAATATACCCAAGAGCTTAGTAATTTATTAAGTAAAGGGATATTAAAAGCTAAAAGAGATAAAAAAATTCCTGCTTCTTATAATAAGGAAAAAATTCCTTTAGGTAATTATTTATTTATTATTTATTATTTATTTATTTTTACTAATTAATTAATTTTAATAGATAATGCAACCTGTTGGAATTTAACGTTTTATATGCTTGATATTTCAATTAGCTTAAAGGAAGCTTTATTATATTGTTATAATAATACAATTAATAAAGAATTTAAAAGGGTATATTTTTATTATTATTTTTATTATTATTTTAATTATTATTATAGAGGTTATATTTATTATCAAGAGGGTTAGTAAAGCTGCAATAGCTAGATCAGAGGAAGGCTACGCCCCAGCCTTTGGTTCAAAATCCAGAATCAATCCGTAGCCCAATCCGATCGGCCACAGCCGACCAAGTCAAACCTCGAAGATTCAGGCCACAAAGTATGGCCGGTGCGCAAAACGGCCCGAACAACAAGGTTCAAACACATGCGCAAAAAGGCCCGAACAACAAGGTTCAAGCACAACGCAATTACGCTTTAAGCCCGCGACTTATAGTTTAATGACTTAACTAGACCAGATAGGCATCCTTCCGTTAGGTTATAAAAGGCAGCGACAATCCCTGAAAATGGATTGCGCACGCAACGCAAAAGACCACCTGAAGAGACAACGCACCCTACACAAAAGCAACGAACCCTTTCAACAACTATAAGATAAGTCAACGGCCAACATACGTCTACCACAAACAGCTACGATGGCTAAAGGCGATAAAAAACCGACTGCAACCACGGCCAAGATAATAGCTGCTGCTACGAAAACTTACAACGAGGCCGTTATTAGCGCCGCAGAGAAGGTCTACCAGAGCCTAAAGAATAAAAAGGGCAAAAGAGGGTAACCTAAACTAACTACGAAAGAGAAGACGTAGATCAGCTGGGCTACTGCTAGCCAATAGCTGCTAGATAAAGGTTTAATAGCAACCTATTATTCTAATCTTAGTTAGGCAGTTTATCCTCCGTACCCAGGAGAGTTTAATTATTATTATATTATTTTTATAAAGCTAATTTATTTATAGTTATATTTTTCTGATTTTAAATAGGAAGCTTTAGAAGAATTAAGAATTATATTTCTTATTTTTTTAAAGCCTTCTATTAAATTACAAAGTCAATTTTATATACTTAGGGGGTCTTAAAAACAACTGCGTTTCCTATCCTAGCTCTACTAGGACGGGGGGTATATTAATTAGCAAAAGGTCCGTTAATTTATAAAAAAAAAAATATATTACTTATAGTAGTATATACTATATAAAGGAAAATACCTTATAAACTACTAATTTTACAATTCCTAGGGAAAAAATACTATTAAGCTGCTACTTATTATAAGGTAATGCTAGATTTAAGTAAAATAGCCTTTTTGCGTATAGAAATAGTTATTTATTTTTTTAGTACTTTATTTTATATAGTGTATATACTAAGACCGAAGTATTTTACAAATTAATAACCTTTTTGCTACTTAACGACCCCCCTAATATAATAGAGCTAGATTAGGGACAGTAGTTGTTTTTAAGACCCCCTAAGTAATAATTTTAATAGTTTTATTATATATTTATAAAATAAATAATAAGCTAGAACTATTATATTTAAAATATATTAAAAAGCTATATAATAATAAATTAGTAAGTTATTTTATTATTTACTATTTATTTATTTTACTTATTTTTATTAGGCTGTTTATTATTAGATTTATATAAAAGCTATTAAATAGCGCCCAGTAGGTGCACGGGATCTTATATATTTATTTTATATAAGATCCTATATAATTAAGTTAGTAATATAGGGCTACTATTATAGTATATTTTACAGCTTTATATTAATATTTTATAGATTATTAATTTAATTAATAAAGTATATAAAAAAGGTTAAAAAAAAGTATTTTATAAAAATTAAATATAGGGCTTTAAAGGTAATTATATAGCTATAGTAGGAGAAGGCTTAGTAAGAAATTAAATAAATTTATTAAATTAGTAAAAGAGAAAATATTATTATATATATAAGCGTTATTATAATATAAGCTTAGTTAGTTATTAATATATTATATTTAATATATATATTAATTATAATATTATTTAATAAGTAAAAAAAAATAGCTAAAATTATAAAATAGTAAAACTTTATACTTTAATTATTTAAGGTTATAAACTAGATCTTTTAGACTTTTATAATACTTAGTTTACTTTTTAAGTTATTAAAATAAAAAAAAAGTATAAGGCTTTTTTTTTTAATTATAATATTATTAAATAAAAGTAGGAATTATAAAAGTTAGATATTATAATATATTATAGTATTAATAACCTAGTCTTTTTATCTAAAGCTTTATATAT
>NW_028145266.1:0-2518 GCF_050948025.1 Trichoderma camerunense
GTCTTAGGTTTTTTTTTATTAAGTTTTTTAACTAAGTTTTATTAAACTTTATATATATTTTAAATAAGTACAGAAAGTTTAATATTCCTAAAAGTAGTAATATTTAATAAATCTTATATAATAATATTCCTATCTTCGTCCTTAGTAAATACACTAGGGTTAATAACTAAGTTCCCAGGGGCTAGTCCTATTCTAGGTATAGTAGCTTATATTACTTAAAGATATTTAATATCTTTTTAAATAAGAATTATTAATATATAATATCCTAACCTAATATTAGATAGTATAAGGTAAGTTCCTAAGGTAATAAGCTAAAGTTAATTAGTTTATATTAGCAAAAAGGATAAAAAGTAACTTTAAGTAAGTATAATTATAAAGTAAGTAAAATATAATAAAGATTTAGTTTATATTTAATTTTAATACTTTATTAACAACTATCTATCTAAGTTATCTAAAAAACATAGAGAATTAAATCTTATATATCCAGTTATTTCTTAGTAGCTTACTTCGTAAAGTCCTTTTATACCTAGTAAGCCTGTAACCCTAAGGTTAAGGCTTATATACTATAGAATATATACCTAGGTAAGCCTATAAGGTTCGCCTATAATTAGCTGTTTCTTCCGTAGTATTCCCGAAAGGTACGTACTCTGGATCAGGTCGTAATAATTTATTATTATAAAGTATAAATTTTTTTTATTTATATTTTATAATTTTATAATTTTTATATTATTCCTAGAGTTTAATTATAATATATTATTTATATAATAGTAGTTTATAATTTATAATATTAATTTTATTATATTAATTTATAAATTAAATATTATTTATATAATAAAAAGCTAATTTTTATAATTTAGGCTTAGGGTATAAAGTATTTTTATTATTAAAATATTATTAAAACTTTTTTTCTATTACTTAAATTTTATTATAAATATTAATTATATTAATTTTAGGAATTTTTTTTTATTATTTAAAGAGTTTTTTTAATATAAGGTTTTTAAATAATATAATATTTAAAAGATTATTAAAGTTATTTTTAAGGTTATATATATAATATTAATATCACAAGCCAACTCTTATGGCCGCAACCACGGGCCGCCCTAGGTAAAAGGCTATAGATAAACAACAGGCTAATTAACTAATAAAGAACAACTTAATAAAATTAATTATTAAGTTAATTAAGTATAACTTAATAAACTTTATTATCAAGGATATTAAGGACGCTTAGCCAACTAGGTATATAACTTCTACTTCTTTACGTTTATTTAGAAATAGTTAAATAACCAGTTATAAATATAGAATAACGCTTAATTATACCTACGAGAGTATTATCTACTAGTTATATAAATAAACCTTTTTTACCTTTATTAATTACCTACTAGTCTAGCTTAGCCTATCTGCTAATATAAACTTAATATAAGGTTTATCCTTTAGGAATTCCTCTTATACTAATACTATAAAAGCTTAGCTTATTACATATTTACAACTTTTATTTAAAGGTTACCTTAGACTATAGGTAATATTACTATAAGGGTACTAAATAGTTAAATTCTATACACTAGATACTAGAATAAATTAAGAAAGTATTACTTAAAGTTATAAAGATAGTAATATAGAATTTAAAAAAGCACCTAAAGTTAAAATAGCTAATAAAGACCCTTAACCTTAGTAGTAGCTATTACTACCTTAACTATAACTTATAATTAATTAAATAAAAGAAAAAATCCTAGCTTTTAAAGATAAGATTATTATACTTAAGACTAAGAAAAAGGAAAAAGGTAAGGTTATATAACCTAAGTACCCTAAGTCCTATAACGGAGAACTAAAAAACATAGATAAATACTTTACTAAACTTAACATATACTTTAGCTACTTCTTAAACACCTTAGAGAAAAATATAAATAAAACTATCTTTATAATTACCTATTTTACTAAAGCAGCTGTAAAATAATTATAATTAATTATATAGGACTTTAAAAAAAATACTTTAAATAAATAAAAGACTTAAACTTAAGAAGTCTTTAAGTTTTACTAAAACTTCCGTAATTAACTTAAAAAATTATTTAAAACTTTAAATAAAAAATAAAAAGTAAAATAAGAACTTTAATTTATTAAATAAAAAGGATAATACTTTAAATATATAACTATATTTTTATAACTCTTTACTAAAGTTAACTAAACTAAGGATAGTAAAAAAGAAGTATACTATATAAGCCTTAAACCCCTAGTTAAAGATAAATTATATAAAATTAATAAAAAGAAAGTTAGCTTTATTAACTATACCTAATTAGTAATTAGTATTAATAACCGCCTTTAGGAAAAGGAATAAAAAAAAAAGGATAAAAAATAATAAACCTTTTAACCTAAATAAAACTCCCAGCTATACACTAACTAAGGTAAGAAACGTAATATAGCTACCTATAATAATAGTAAGCCAGGACTTATAAATCTAGATATTATTAACACCTGTAAGTTTATAAGTAAATATAACTACTGTAGTAAAATAGGCTATAAGGAA
>NW_028145265.1:0-2404 GCF_050948025.1 Trichoderma camerunense
AGTAATAAGCTAGACTATAAGAAAGTCAAGCTTTATAAAATTTTAAAGAAGATTAGTAAAGTTAATTATAAACTAAACCTTCTGGAATAGCTAAATAAATAAGGAAAGCTAGTATACTTAATTTTTTATATTTTACTATTAAAAAAAGCATTAATAAATAAAAATACAGGAGAACTTATTAAAGACGAAATTATTATTAAAGGTAAAGAACTTAAATATAAAATTAATAAAATAATATTACTAAAAATAAATAAAATAACTAGTAAACTTTATTACTTAGTAAAATAAAAAGGGTATAATAAAAGCATAAATAGCTGGGAATTAAAAAATAATTTTAAATACGCTAATATTACTTTAAAAACCTTCTAAAATAAACTCCATAAACACTTATAAATACAATAAGAAATTATAATAAAAGAACCTATACCCCTGAAACTACCTAGGATAATAATAAAGAAATACCCCCTATTAAAGTAAGAAAATTAAGATCTAAAAACCTTAAATTAATATTAGAAAAGAAATTAATATTAATAACCTCTAGACCTAAAGTTATAGGATTAATTAGATTAGGTAATAATATTTTAGCCTAACGTAAAGCCTCCGCTTCCGTATACTTAACCCTATTTAACTTATCTAAGTTATTAATACCCCGCGTAATAGCGTATATTATTTTTTAATATTATTATTTTTTTTCCTTACGAAAGTACTTAACCTTTACATTAGCTAGACGAAGATACTTAAGCTTTTACTTATACTCTTCTTTAGCCGCTTTAATCTCTACTTCTAACTTAATATATTAAGCAGCTATTTTATAAAATTATATAGGAAAAAGTTATTTAGTATTATAAAGGGACTTTTAACTAATAACATAGGCTAAGTAATAAAAAGATTTACCCTTTAAGAAAAAACACTTTATACCTAAAGACTTATAGGTAAAATATTTATTTATTTTAATTAAGTAAAATAATATTAATAAGTAAAAATTACTATACTACTTCTATTTATTAATTTTACGTTCCTTAGGTTTAGTTAGTATAATTATAATAATTAAATACTAAGTAATAAAAGAATAAAAAGATAAGGAAAAGACTTATAGAATAGAAAGTAGGTTACTTATACTATAAAGAGTAAGGTCTTAAAGATAAAACCAACAGGAGGGGGATATTATATTACAACCTAATACTTAAGGTCATAATAATAAACTAACTAACTAAGCGTAACTGGATTAACTATAATCTAAATAACTAATTAAGTCTTAATTATCTTACTTATTTAATAAGCCTAGCAAGCTTATGCTCTTTATACTTATCTTATAAGCTATATAAGCCCAGATTTAACTAGGTATATAAGTCTTATTTATATACTTATTTAAAATAATTAAATAGCTAGTTATAAATATAGAATAATGCTTAATTATACCTACTAGAGTATTATCTACTAATTATATAAACAGACCCTTTTACCCTTGTTAATTACCTACCAGTCCAGCCTAGCCTATCCGCTAATATAAACCTAGCATAAGGTTTATCCCTTGGGAATTCCTCTTATATTAACCACAAAGGAGCTTAGCTTGTCATACTTATACTTTATTTTACTTATACCTTTTTTTAATTTATAAATTTAACCTTTATATTATTTCTTTATTTACGGATTAAAACCCCTGCTAACTTTTATCTTTATTTTATATTTATTTCTTTTTCTTTTTTTTTTTTACCTATATATAAAAAAAACCCTACTTTAATTTTATTATTTTTTTTTCTCTCCCCTTTTTATACCTTAATTTTCTCCCCTTTTTTCTATTATAAACTTATATAATTTATAAAACCTATGTTACGATCCGGTCTACTGAAAGGAGCCGTAGTAACTGCTAGATCCCTTATAACTAGCTGGTTCCATCACAGTAATTGCTACAAATGCGTTTATTGGCCTAATCTTTTGCCCTGTTTGGCTTAACGGTTGATGGAATCGTTACACGATAAACGCAGCTAGCTAGTGGCCTAGGGTTCGATTCCGGCTTGGGGTTAGCAAGCTAGATCGCATCGGACCTCCGCTGCTGACAAGGCCTGTGTACAGACGTTACAGGGAACGTTACAGCGCTCTTGGGGGTTAGAACAGCTACTCCGGGGCTACAGAAGATAGCTATAGGGCTTGAGGACAAGCCCACCGGGAGGGAAGAAGCGTGTTACGATCCGGTCTACTGAAAGGAGCCGTAGTAACTGCTAGATCCCTTATAACTAGCTGGTTCCATCACAGTAATTGCTACAAATGCGTTTATTGGCCTAATCTTTTGCCCTGTTTGGCTCAACGGTTTGATGGAATCGTTACACGATAAACGCAGCTAGCTAGTGGCCTAGGGTTCGATTCCGGCTTGGGGTTAGCAAGCTAGATCGCATCGGACCTCCGC
>NW_028145264.1:0-2317 GCF_050948025.1 Trichoderma camerunense
TTAAAATACCTATAGTTGCTTAATAATAACCTTATTATTTAATAGAAGATTAATAAGGTTTACTAAGATATTAAAAATATACTTAAATATTAATTATACTAGAGAATATAAAAAGGTAAAGCTATATTATTAAAAAAACTAGAATCCTCTGCGCTAATTATAAAAAAAATAAAAATAGTTAGGTTTAAAGAAAATAAATTACCAGTACTACTATAATATAATAGATAATATAAAAAAGTAAAATATATTTATATTAATAGAATTATAATATAATTTAAGGATAAGCTAGTAGTATTTAATAAGGTACTAAGTAAAGTATAATAAAAAAAGGAATTAGGAGAATTTAAAAATACTTTTGTAAAAATACCTTATTAGTATAGAAAATATAAGAAACTGTATAAGATAACGTTAGACACTGGGTTACCGCTATATTTATAATAGGACTACTTTATTAAATTAGTAGATAGGAAATAACCTAAGACTTATAAAATCTATAACCTTAATAAAAAAGAACTAAAGACTCTAAGGGAATAGTTAAATAAATAATTAAAAAAAAAATATATTTAAATTTCTACTTTATTAATAGAATACCTTATAATATTTATACTAAAGAAAAATAAAAAATTACAACTAGTTATTAACTACTGATAACTTAATAAAATTATTATTAAAGATTAAATACTGCTACTACTAATCTCTAAAATCAGAGATAGACTAGCAACTGTAAAATAGTTTACGGCTTTTAACTTAAAAGGAGTTTATAACCTTATCCAGATTAAAAAAGGAGATAAATAAAAAACAGCGTTTAAAATATACTATAGGCTGTTTAAATATTTAATTATACCCTTTAGACTTACTAATATACCAGCTATATTCTAAAGAATAATTAATAAAGTCCTTAAGGAATATATTAATAGGTTTATTATTATATACTTAGACGATATATTAATCTACTCTAACACCGAAAAGGAGCATAAATAATATATATACCAAGTCTTAGAAACACTGTAAAAAGTAAACCTGCTAGTAGAACCAGAGAAATACTAGTTCTATATATAAATAATTAACTTCTTAGGATATATTATTTCACCTAAATAAATTAAAATAAACCCTGCTAAAATAATAGTTATTAAGGAATAAAAGGTCTCTGAAATAGTTAAGGAAGTTTAAAATTTCCTTAAATTAGCTAACTACTATTAACGATTTATTTAAAATTATAGTAAGATCGCTGTACTACTAACGGACCTTATAAAAAAGGACCTAAATAACAAAAAGAAGAATTGACTAATTAAGTACAAAGGGAAGGCCTTAGAAGCCTTTAAAGTACTCTAAAATACTATTACTAGTGTACTAGTATTATAAATATATAATCTAAAGAAGCTAGTTATTATTAAAACAGACGCTTTAAACTATATAATCGGAGGAGTCCTTAGTTAATAAAATAATAAAAGAATACTATACTTAATAGCCTTCTTCTTTAAGAAACTCTATAGACCTAAATTATAATACTTTACTTATAACTAAGAACTTATAGCTATTTTTAAAATATTTAAAAAATAAAGATTATACCTACTAGGTAATAAGTATAAGATTACTATATATTTAAACTATAAGAATCTTATAAATCTTACTACGAAAGAAATAAATATCTTAATATAGTAAAAAAAGTACCTTCGGCTTATGGTTAAGTATAACTTTAAGATTATACCCTATAAAGGATTAGAAAATAATTATATAAATACTTTTAGCTATAGAGAAGACTACTTTAAGCTAATGCTGAAACTTACCTCTTTAATATTTTAAAAAACAGCAGAAGGGTATTATAAATTAGTAATTATTAATACCTTTTTTACTATTAAAGACGGAAACCCTATTTTTAATAAAATTAAGGATAAAGTTAGTAATTAAATACTAGATTAATTCCCTGAGGATATAACCTTTATAAAAGGACTCTTATATAGAAATAAAAAAATCTAGGTATTAGAATTACTATAGCAGAAAGTAATAAAAACGGTCTATAAGTATTCGCTATATAAATATAAAGAAGTTACTAAAACTCTGTAATAAGTATAGTAATATTATACCTTTACAGGTATAAAGAAGGTCGTTAAGAAAATCATTTAATTATACATCTTATATATAAAAATAAAATTAAGCTAATAAAAACCTTATAGTAAACTATAATTATTACCAGTCCTAGAGTATCCTTAAAGCTTTATCTTATTTAACTATATTATTAAGCTACTACTATTAAAGAAGCCTATAATAAATATAATATATAATAGTATTTTTATTATTATTAATAAATTAATGAAAT
>NW_028145263.1:0-2278 GCF_050948025.1 Trichoderma camerunense
TTACCTTACTTTTTTTAAAAAAATTACTTTACTTAAATATTTAATATTAACCTAATATTTACTATAATTTAAAAACTAAAGTTATATTATATTAACCTTAAGAAGTAGAGTTTTTAAGCTCCTGCAACTATAGTATATACAGCGTATAGTATATAGAAAATAAAATAACCTATTTTAGTTTCTACTCCTATTTTTAAATTACAAAAGGAGTTATTTATAAACGTTAAAATAAACTTAAGCTACCTACTTACAGTTTATAGCTCATAATTAGTTAATAAGCTTTTATTAATTAACATAACTACTATATCTTTAGCTAAACTACCGCCTAATAAAACAAAAAGTTTTAGTAAGTTATGTACTTCTTATAACCTTATATATTTAATAATTAATAAATACCTTAAAAAGTATTATAAAAAGTTACCTAAAGAGTCTAAGTATAATATTCGCTAATAATAAAACTAAAGAACCAGGCTTAATAAATTTACCTATAATTAATTAAGCTACTAAAAAAGCTATAATAACCTTAAACTGCCTAATAAAGTATTTACCTATACTACCTCCTATACTACTTATATTTACTTTATTTTAAGTAAATAAAGCGTTTTAAAGTATTATAAAAAGTATTATACCTTTAGTTAACTACCTACTAAAATCTAGTACTCCTACATAAATCAGTAGTATCCCTAAAACCCCTATTAATACTTATTCCTCTATACAGCTATTTTTAAATAATACCGCAGAGCAAGGGATTAATATAAGCAGTAATTAATCTTATTAAGTTAATCCTAAACCTTACTAATCTATAATTAAGCCTCTACAGAGGACAGAGGATTTATATATCCCCTTATATTTAAACCAGACTAACTATAAGTATAACTTCCCTTATAATAACATAGGTAGTATTAGCAGCAAAAATAATAATAATAGCCCTAATAATAGTAATAACAGTAGCCTTATATATAATAATACAGAGGTCTATAAGATAAGTAGTAGTAAAAAGGAAGCTGTAGATTATAATAGTAAGCAGCCAGTATATAAACGCTGTAGGACTAGATAGTCTCTGGCTACTAATATACTACTGTATATTAATAATAATATAACTTATAGTAAAATAAGTAATAGTAAGGAAAATACTATAAATTATAATAATATTTAACTACTATGTAAATATATTAAAGTTAAAAAGTTACTTATTACTAATATATTATTTTATAAATATATATTATATTTCTTAGCTTTTACTAAGTTAATAAGGTAAATAAAAAAAATCATACCGTTATTTAATATACTAAACTTAGTATTATTATTATTATAAAATCTATTAAATAATAAAAGTACTAGAGCAGCCGATGTAATAATATATAAAAAAATAATTATTCTATATTACTTAAAGTTTAACTTTATAAATAATATTATAACTTTTTATATATAATAAGAATTTCCTTAAGATAAAGATAAAAACTAAAAAAAGAATTCTCTATATACTATAGACGTAGAGGAGGGCTAAAAAAATAATATTATATATCCTTTAGCTATAGAAGGTTACTAAGAAAGCGTAATTATATAACGTATATTTATCACGACCTAATACTTAAGGTCGCAACAATAGGTTAACCGACCAGGCGTAAACGGATTAATTATAATCCAAATAGCTAATTAAGTCTCGCTCGTCTTACTTATTTAACGAGCTCAGCGAGCTTATGCTCTTTATGCTTGTCTTATGAGCTATATAAGCCCAGATTTAACTAGGTATATAAGTTTTATTTATATATTTATTAGAATAGTTTAAATAACTAGTTATAAATATAAAATAATACTTAATTATACTTACTAAAGTATTATTTACTAATTATATAAATAAACCCCTTTTACCTTTATTAATTACCTATTAGTCTAGCCTAGTCTATCCGCTAATATAAACTTAGTATAAGGTTTATCCCTTAAGAATTTCTTTTATATTAACTATATAGGAGCTTAGTTTATTATATATTTATAACTTTTATTTAAAGGTTACCTTAGACTATAGGTAATATTATTATAAAAGTACTAAATAGTTAAATTCCGTATACTAAACGCCAGAATAGATTAAGAAAGTATTACTTAAAGTTATAAAGATAGTAATATAGAATTTAAAGAAGTACCTAAAGTTAAAATAGCTAATAAAGACCCTTAACCTTAGCAGTAGCTATTACTACCTTAGCTATAACTTATAATTAACTAAATAAAAGAAAAAATCCTAGCTCTTAAAGATAAGATTATTATACTTAAGACTAAGAAA
>NW_028145262.1:0-2244 GCF_050948025.1 Trichoderma camerunense
CTAACCCTAACCCTAACCCTAACCCTAACCCTAACCCTAACCCTAACCCTAACCCTAACCCTAACCCTAACCCTAACCCTAACCCTAACCCTAAGGGTTACGCTTAGGGTTACGCTTAGGGTTACGCTTAGGGTTACGCTTAGGGTTACGCTTAGGGTTACTACTTACTCTTTTTTCCCCCTTTTTAAAATATACTTAGCACTTACTTACTAAACAAGCTACTTTTTACTTAGAAAAACTGCTTTTATTTAAGAAGCCCTAGTTTATCTTAAATAACTAAGTTTATTTAAATAAAAAGACAGACCTTTTTCTAAAATAAAGTTAAAAGAACTACCTTTATTAAAAAATATATACCTTTTTTAAAGACAAAGTCTATTTAAAGACATTACTCTTGCTTAAAAGACTTTTAAAAGAATAAGCTTTATTTAAACACCGCCTTTAGAGTTAAATACTACCTTTGTAAAAAAATAAACTGCCTATTATAAAAACACCACCAGCTTAGAAGACCCCGCTCATTAAAGCAGCTACCCTTACTTAAGAAACCACACTTATTTAAGACGCCTTACTTACTTAAGGGACTACAGTTCTTTAAGGTATAATACTCTTTAAACACAAAGTCTATTTAAATAAAAAGACAGACCTTTTTTTAAAATATAAAGCTAGCTTATAAACTAACTATTTTTAAAAAACCACCTTTCTTTAAAAATATATACCTTACTTAAAAAGACTACCTCTTCTTAAGATAAAGTCTGTTTAAAGACTGCCCTTGTAGTAAGCACTAACCTTATAAAAGATATAATACCTATTGTAAGGACTACGCTAATTTAAAAGACCTTACTTATTAAAAGGGCTGCGCTTATTTAAGAAACCGCCTTCGTATAAAAGCCCGTAGTTGTTTAAGGGACCTTACTTACTTAAGAAACCTTATTAGTTTAAGAGACCCCACTAGTTTAGGAGACCTTACTTATTTAAGAAACCCTACTTATTTAAGAGACCTTACTTATTTAAAAGACCTCGCTGGCTTAGGAGACCTTACTAGCTTAGGAGACTTTACTTATTTAAGACGCCTTATTAGTTTAAGAAACCGTAGTTATTTAAGACGCCTAACTGGTTTAAGAGACCGTAGTTATTCTAGAGACCTTACTAGTTTAAGAGACCTTGCTGGTTTAAGAGGCTATAGTCTTTTAAGAGGCTACAGTTATTTAAGATACCTCACTAGTTTAAAAGACCTTACTTATTTAAGAGACCTTACTGCTTTAAGAGACTTTACTTATTTAAGAGACTTTACTTATTTAAGAGACCTTACTTATTTAAAAGACTTTACTTATTTAAGACGCTGCATTAGTTTAAGAGACCGTAGTCGTTTAAGAGACTTTACTAGTTTAGGATGTTAATTAATTTAAGAGACTATAGTTATTTAAGACGCCTTACTTATTAGAGAGACTGTAGTTATTTATAACGCTTTACTTACTTAAGGGACCTTACTTATTAAAGAGAATACCGCTTTCTTAATATATTACCTTTATTTAATTAAATAGCCCTTATTTAATATATTATAATTACTATTAAGTCTGCTTTTTTTTACTAGCTAAAGCTTATGTAAAAAACAGACTACCTATAGTAAAGCTACGCCTGCCTAAGAAAAAATTACTATCTGCAAAATAGCGCTTATATAAAAGGCGCTACTTACAGAATAGCTACGCTTATATAAGAAAATAATAGTTATTTAAAAAAGAGCGCTTAAATAAGGGGTATAGCTTATTTAAATAACCACTTGGCTTTTAAAAGTAATACTTATTTAAAAAAAAAATAATAAATCTTCTTCTAGAAATAACCCTTATGTAAAAAGCAGCATTTATATATAAAAAAAAGGGTATATATATAAGGGAAAGCCTGTAGCTTATTTAGTATATATAAGCAATATATATAAAGATAGTATATAAGGTAGTATATTAAAGTAGTAAATAAAAGTAATAAATAAAGGGGATAAATAAAAAGGATAAATAAAAAATAAAAAAAATATAAATAAAAGGGATGTAATAAGCTGAGCTCCTATACGGTTAGTATAAAAGGAATTCCCAAGGGATAAACCTTATGCTAGGTTTATATTGGCGGATAGGCTAGGCTGGACTAGTAGGCAATTAATAAGGGTAAAAAGGGGTTTATTTACACAACTAGTAGATAATACTCTAGTAGGTATAATTAAGCGTTATTCTATATTTACAACTGGCTATTTAAACTATT
>NW_028145261.1:0-2207 GCF_050948025.1 Trichoderma camerunense
TTTTTATCCTTTTTTTTTTATTTTTTTTCCTAGAGGTAGTTATTAATGCTAATTACTAATTAAGTATAGTTAATAAAATTAACTATTTTTTTATTAACTTTATATAGTTTATCCTTAACTAAAGGTTTAAGGCTTATATAATATACTTCCTTTTTATTATCCTTAGTCTAGTTAACCTTAGTAAGGAGTTATAGGAACGTAGTTATATACTTAGAGTATTATCCTTTTTATTTAATAAATTAAAGTTCCTATTTTACTTTTTATTCTTTATTTAAAGTTTTAAATGATTTTCTAAGTTAATTGTGGAAGTCTTTGTAGAATTTAAAGACTTCTTAAGTTTAAGTTTTTTATTTATTTAAAGTATTTTTTTTAAAGTCCTATATAATAGGTTGTGACTATTTTATAGCTGCTTTAGTAAGGTAGGTGATTGTAAAGATAGTTTTATTTATATCTTCCTCTAGGGTATTTAGGAAGTAGCTAAAATATATATTAAGTTTAGTAAAGTACTTATTTATATTTTTTAGTTTTTTATTATAGGACTTAGGGTACCTAGGTTATATAACCTTGCTTTTTTCCTTTTTCTTAGTCTTAAGTATAATATTATAACCTAGTACTTAAGGTCGCGATAATAGGCCAATCGACCAGGCGTAACCGGATTAACTATAATCTAAATAGTTAATTAAGTCTTGCTTATTTTATTTATTTAATAAGCCTAGTAAGCTTATGCTCTTTATACTTATCTTATAAGCTATATAAGCCTAGATTTAACTAAGTATATAAGTCTTATTTATATACTTGTTAGAATAGTTTAAATAGCTAATTGTAAATATAAAATAACGCTTAATTATACTTATGAGAGTATTATTTACTAGTTATGTAAATAAACCCTTTTACCTTTATTAATTGCCTACTAGTCTAGCCTAGCTTATCTGCTAATATAAACTTAGTATAAGGTTTATCCTTTAGGAATTCCTTTTATATTAATTATATAGGAGCTTAGCTTATTATATATTTATAACTTTTATTTAGAGGTTACCTTAGACTATAGATAATATTATTATAAGGGTATTAAATAATTAAATTCTGTGTACTAGACGCTGGAATAAATTAAGAAAGTATTACTTAAAATTATAAAAATAGTAATATAGAATTTAAAGAAGTACCTAAAGTTAAAATAGTTAACGAAGACCTTTAACCTTAGCAGTAGCTATTACTACCTTAGCTGTAATTTATAATTAACTAAATAAAAGAAAAAATCCTAGTTTTTAAAAATAAGATTATTATACTTAAGACTAAGAAAAAGGAAAAAGGTAAGGTTATATAACCTAGGTACCCTAAGTTTTATAATGGAGAATTAAAAAATATAGATAAGTATTTTACTAAACTTAATATATACTTTAGCTACTTTTTAAATACCCTAGAGGAAGATGTAAATAAAACTATTTTTATAATTACCTACCTTACTAGAGCAGCTGTAAAATAGTTATAATTTATTATATAAGACTTTAAAAAAAATACTTTAGATAAATAAAAAACTTAAACTTAAGAAGTTTTTAAATTTTACTAAGACTTTTGTAATTAACTTAAGAAATTATTTAGAACTTTAAATAAAAAATAAGAAGTGGAACGGGAGCTTTAATTTATTAAATAGAAAAGGTAATACTTTAAGTATATAATTACGTTTTTATAACTTTTTATTAAGGTTAACTAGACTAAGGATAGTAAAAAGGAAATATACTATATAAGCCTTAAACCTTTAGTTAAGGATAAACTATATAAAGTTAATAAAAAAATAGTTAGTTTTATTAATTATACTTAATTAGTAATTGGTATTAATAACTGCCTTTAGGAAAGGGAATAAGAAAAGAAGGATAAAAAATAATAGACTTTTTAACCTAAATAAAACTCCTAGTAATACGCTAACTAAGGTAAAAAACGTAATATAGCTACCTATAATAATAGTAAGCTAGGACCTATAGATCTAGATATTATTAATACCTGTAAGTTTATAAGTAAATATAATTACTATAGTAAAATAGACTATAAGGAAAAGGACTGCTAGGGAAAGTATAAGAAGTCTGATAATTTTAAAAAATCTACTTATAAGAATAAGAAGTTTAATAAAGTATAGGTTAATATTATTAAAACTGTACCTTATAACCTTTTTAATTAAACCAGCTGCTATAATAATTTATATCTTATATTTT
>NW_028145260.1:0-2166 GCF_050948025.1 Trichoderma camerunense
ATTTTAATATAATATAATACCTTAGTAATTAAAAATATTTTAAAAGTAATTAATTTTTTTATTAAGTATATTAGCTTTTTTATTTTTTAATCTTTTATAATATATAAGTTTATAATTAAATTTACTTAAAAATTTAAAGTACCTTAGTTATTATTTAAATAGTTTTTAAGTAAATATAAAGTAAATAATATTTTAATAATTAATAAAGATTTTTATTTAAAATTTACTTTTTTTATAATATTAGCTTTATTACTTTAAATAGCTTTTAATTCTTAAGAATTCTTTATTATAAATTATATAATTAAATTTAACTTTATTAAGTTTTTATAAGTAAAATGTAACAAGCTGAGCTCCTATAGGTTTAGTATAAGAGGAATTTCTAAGGGATAAACCTTATACTAGGTTTATGTTGGCGGATAGGCTAAGCTGGACTAGCAGGTAATTAACAAAGGTAAAAGGGTTTATTTATATAACTAGTAAATAATACTTTTATAGGTATAATTAAGCGTTATTTTATATTTATAACTAGTTATCTAAACTATTTTAATAAGTATATAAATAAGACTTATATACCTAGTTAAATCTAGGCTTATATAGCTCGTAAGATAAGTATAAAGAGTATAAGCTTGCTGGGCTTGTTAAATAAGTAAGATAAGCGAGACTTAATTGGCTGTTTGGATTATGGTTAATCTGGTTGCACTTAGTCGGTTGGCCTATTGTTGCAACCTTAAGTATTAGGTTGTAATATAATATCCCCCTCCTGTTAGTCTTATCTTTAAGACCTTGCTCTTTATAGTATAAGTAACCTACTTTCTATTTTATAAGTCCTTACCTTATCCTTTTATTTTTTTATTACTTAGTATTTAATTTATTATAATTATACTAACTAAACCTAAGGAGCGTAAAACTAATAAACGAAAGTAGTATAATAATCTCTACTTATTAATATTATCTTACTTAGTTAAAATAAATAAATATTCTACCTGTAAGTTTTTAAATATAGAGTATTTTTTTTTAAAGGGTAAATTTTCTTATTACTTAGCCTATGTTATTAATTAAAAGTCCCTTTATAATACTAAATAACTTTCTCCTGTATAATTTTATAAAGTAGCTGCTTAATATATTAAGTTAAAAATAAAGATTAAAGTAGCTAAAGAAGAGCATAAGTAAGAGCTTAAGCGTCTTTATCTAGCTAGTGCGAAAGTTAAGCGCCTTTATAAGGAGAAAAAATAATAGTATTAGAAAATAATATACGCTATTACGTAGGGTATTAATAATTTAGATAAGTTAAATAAGGTTAAGTATACGGAAGCGGAGGCCTTGCGTTAGGCTAAAACGTTATTACTTAATTTAACTAATTCTATAACTCTAGATCTAAAGGCTATTAATACTAATTTCTTTTTTAACGTTAATTTAGGGTCCTTAAATCCTGATTTTCTTACCTTAATAGGGGGTATTTTCTTATTATTATCCTAGGTGGTTTTAGGGGTATAGGTTCTTCTGTTATAATTTCTTATTGTATTTATAAATATTTATAGAGTTTATTTTAGAAGGTCTTTAAAGTAGTGCTAATGTGTTTAAAATTATTTTCTAGTTCCTAGCTGTTTACGCTTTTATTATACCTTTTTTATTCTACTAGGTAGCGGAGTTTACTAGTAGTTTTGTTTATTTTTAGTAATATTATTTTATTAACCTTATATTTAAGTTCTTTGCCTTTAATAACGATTTTATCTTTAATAAGTTCTCTAGTATTTTTATTTATTAGTGCTTTCTTTAATAGTAAGATGTAAAAAATCGGGTGTACTGGTTTTCTTTGTTTATTTATTTATTCTAGGAGGTCTAGTTTATAATTAACTTCGCTAATTTTCCTTAAAATTTTATAAAGCCTGACTTTCTTATAATCTAGTTTATTACTTAGCTTATTTATTTTAATGTTAGCTTATTTTTCTCTTTAAGTATATTAAAGTAGGTAGACTATATTTTTTTTCTAAAGGGTTAGTCCTCTAAGCCTTTTTCTATCTATATACTTTTTTATATATTCTTATATAAGTTTAAGTTACGTACGTAGTTTTTAGTATAATTCCTTAAGCTTATTTACCTTAAGTATAGCTTTTTATATATCTTCTCCCTTTTATAGTATCCTATATACCTAAGGATAATATCTTT
>NW_028145259.1:0-2163 GCF_050948025.1 Trichoderma camerunense
AAATAAATAATATATTTAAGTATTTATTTTTTATATTTTTTTTAATTATTTATTTTATTAATTAATTTATATTATTTTAATATTATAAAAAATAATACTATAAATAATAATATATTTATAAATACCTCTCCTAAATATAAAAAATAAACTACTTAACTAAGATTAAAATAATAAGTTATTATTAAACCTTTATTTAGTAACTATTAGCTAACCTAGCTAATCTACGTTTTCTTTTTTATAGTTAATTTAGGTTACCCTCTTTTACCCTTTTTATTCTTTAGGCTCTAGTAGACCTTCTTTATAGTATTAATAATAACCTTATTATAAGTTTTTATAGCAGGAGTTATTATTTTAGCTATAGTTATAGTTAGTTTTTTATTACCTTTAGCTATTATAGTTATTTATAATAGCGCTAAATATATATTAGCTATTAACTTATCTTATAGTTATTAAAAGGGTTTATTGCTTTTATAATATATTATTTCTTTAGGTAGTCTTTTACGTTATGTACGTAATCTATTTTCAGAGATTATTACTGCCTTTTATAACCTAACAGAAGGATATAACAAGGCGCCTAGTAGGCGCACGGGACCGTACAACTACACGGGACCCTTAGTCAGCAAAAGCCTGCTATATTAACCGCTGTAATTTTCCTTCTAGCTGCCCTCTATAGCTATCTTTTTTACAACCCCACACGCTATTATAAATTCAAATACCTCTTTTTCTCCTAAGCAAATCTATCAATCTAGGGATAACCTAGAGCTTAATCTAGATTATTACGCAGTAATTAATAGTTATAAGTAGATTATTTAAAAGTCTAATTATATTAAACACACTACTTAATAAAAAATATTATATTTATATAACTAATTTTATAAAAGTTACCAATTTTTAATTAATATTACAGAAACTAGCTTTAGTTAAGTTATTTAGCATTAAACAGAAGCTCGATTTTACACCCATAACCACCCAACTAAGCCCGACCTACAGCTAAGCCAGCCGCTAAGCCAACAGCCACAGCGCTCACCAGCCTAGTAAAAAGCAAGCTACGGCAGTAGGAAAAGCAGCTAAAGATATTAAAAGGGTTACAGCAGCTGCTAAAAAAGGAGGATTTAAAAAGGGAATTAGAAAAGCAGCTAGAAAGAGAGCTAGAAAAGGAGCCTAAAAGGCAGCTAGAAAAGCAGCTACCCACCTATAGCAAATACCATTTAAAAGGCCATAGAAGAGGGGTAAAAAAGTATACGTTATAAAATAAAAGCAGTAGCCCAATAGCTATAGCAGGCAGCTAAAAGGAAATTACAGCGGTTATTATAGCAGGCTTTTGCTAACTAAGGGTCCCGTGCAGTTATACAGTCCCATACACCTACCGGGCGCCAATATAACAGGCCTATCTAACCTAGTTAAGTTATTAAATTATAAGTCGCGGGCTTAAAGCTAGTTACGTTATACTTAAACTTTATTATTTAGGCCTTTTTATATATATATTAATTATATTATATTTAAACTTTATTATTTAGGTTATTTTATATATATATTTTAAGTTTAATCTTAAACTTTAATTAGCTATACTTTATAACCTAAATTTTTAAAGTTTAACTTAGTTAGCTATAGCTAATTAAGTTAGGCTATAGATTAATTTTAGATTTTAAACTAAAGGCTAAGGTATAGCCTTTCTTTAACTTAGCTATTATAGCTTTATTAGCTCTTTTAATAATAAATATAACTTTTATATTTATAAATATTTTTAAAAAAGTATATAAAGAAGCTTTTAATAAAGAATTTATAAATAATATTAAATATATAGTATATATTATTAATTTAATTATATAAGATATATTAAAAGATTATATATTTTTTATTTTTTTTAATTTATTATTATTAAATTATATAAATAATAATTTTAATTATAAAGAAGCAGGGTTGCTAAATTCGTTAGTAGTTATTCATTATTCGTTTCGTCAACGAATAATGAATTTCGTTTGTTTTCTTTAGCTAACTAACGAAACGAATTTTTTTTCGTTATTCGTTAAACGAATAATGAATTATATTCGTTAACGAATCATTACTAATTTTATTACTAATTTCATTAATTAAAAATATACTATTTTTTTATTTAAATTATATATAGTAATTACATTATATTAAAATATAAAATAATAATAT
>NW_028145258.1:0-2143 GCF_050948025.1 Trichoderma camerunense
TAATAACTTTAATAAGAATATATTTTTATATAATAATATATATAATTTTTATATATCTTTTTAATTTAAATATATTATTATATTATCTAAGCCTTTAGAATTAGTAGTTTTTATTATATAGTTTACTAGATTATAATTATAATGTTTATTATTAAGGCTAAGTAAGCTATATATGTTGCTATTTATGTAATTCTTTATAATAAAGGATGTAATTTTCTGAAAAGTATTTTAAATTACCTTAAGGAGCTAAAGCTAGCTTTTAATTTTACTATTGGTATTAATAAGAATAATATTATTAAGGTAAATATCTTTTAGTGTTTTTTAGTAGTAAAAGAGAAAAAAGGTAAGTTCTATACTAGTGTAGTTAAACAGCCTTAACTAGATAATCTCCAGCTTTAGAATAAAAAGTAACTAAGAAAGCTTTAAGAAGCGGGTATAGGTAATATAGTTTATTATATAGAAGTCTAATGACTGCTATTTAGGGGTGTTAGTAAAGCTGCCTTTATTTTTATTATAGTATTTAAACTTAATAGTAAACTAAGAAAGCTTTAGAAATTAATAAAGGAATTAAATTAGGTTATATAATTAATTAATAAAAGTAGTATTATACTTAGGAGACTTTAAATTAAAATTAAGAAATAAAGTAATTAAGGTATAAAGCTGAAAGTTATCTAAAGCTACTAATGTAGGCCTAATGAGTATATTAGGGCTTATGTAATTAGTATTTTTAACAGTAGAGCTAGAAGTAATTTCTAAGAAGTTAATAAAGGCATTACCTTTAGTAAGTATAGTAAATAAAATATATAGTATTTAGTAGACTAGCTTAATACTTTTTAGTGACTTAAAGGTAAAATACCTTTATAAAAGTATATTAATTTTTTTCTACAGATGCTTTAAGCCTTAGATATAATTATTATTAGTAATTCTTATAGTAATATAATTAAGAAGGCTTTTTATAATATACGTGAGATAATTGATGTTGTTTTTGTACTAGATAAGTTCCTCCTGGTTATAAAAAGCTTTACGATAAGCTTCTTTATTTAAAAGGTATAGGTAAGGGTAGTATTAATAATTACTTTTGGATTCTTTATTATTTATATTTTCTTTATCCTCCTCTTTATCCTCCTCTTTATCCTCTTTTTTATCCTTCTTTTTATCCTTCTCTTTATCTTTTTTTTTATCCTCCTCTTCCTTTACTTCTTCTTCCCCGGTTTTTTTATTTTAACTATTTCTCCTACGCTTTAATATAACTTTTATCTTTAAGATAGGTTTTAACGGCAGTTTAATAGTATAGAGCTTATTAAGAGGTAAAAGATAATTAATATTTATTTCTACTTCTGTAATAAATAGATTAAAAATAGGGTACTTAGTAATATAAGCTAGGGCTTTTAGGCTTTAGCGCTTAAATATAACTTAGTATATACTACCTTAAATTTTAGTAAATATATTAAGGGTAAAAAAGTAAAATATATTATAATTTAGTATATAATATATTTAGTATAAGTATAAGAGATTATTAAGTAATAAATAATTAACTATATAGCCAGTAATCTTCAGAGGGAGATATAAAATTAAAGTTATATTTGTAAAATAATAAAAAGCTTATTTTAAAATAAATAATAGTTTAAGAATAGTATAAATAATTTAAGATATATCCTTTATTGTTAATTAGCTGGAATAAAGGAGGGTAAATAATACTAAGAAAGTAGGTTATAAAGTAGTAAAAGTTATATATTCTTAAATATTAATCTAATTAATAAATTAAGTAGGGCGGTATAGGCCTTTATAGTATATATATGTAGTAATATTAACTATATATAGTAGGGGTATAGTCTCTATTTTAGGCCTTAGTGCTAGGAAATAATAAGCGCAGGGCTATAAGAATAAGTTAGCTTACAGCTAGGCTAAAGAGAAGGTTAAACTTAAGGGCTAGAAGAAAAAAAGCTATAGGTATAGCTGTAGTTATAATTAAAAAAATAAATATATTAAGTAAAAAAGTAGGGGTATAAGGTAGGGGGGCTATAAGGGCTAGGGGAGAAGGATTACATAAGAATATAGGTTTAAATAGGTTTAAGCTAAGTAGGTAGGCGTTTAGGCTAAGGAAGATACTTATATTTAGGTTACGCCTGGATTTTTAAAGAGT
>NW_028145257.1:0-2104 GCF_050948025.1 Trichoderma camerunense
AAGAAGAAAAAGAATAAAAAAATATATTTATCTATAAATAAAAGAAAGAGTTTAAAGTAAACTAGTACCCTTAAAATTAAAAATATACTAACCTAGATATCTTAGAATTATATAATTAATATAAATTATAAGAACTATAAAGGCCGGAATACCCCTGTAGATAAAAACCCTCTAACTATAGATTAAAAGGGACCTAGGAATAAAACTTAAGCAAATTCTAATAAATACTTAAACAGCACGGAATCACTTAGTAATAAACACTAAGTAATAATAAAATAGTAGAGTACGCTAGCGTAAACCTCTATTACCCTATTATAACCAGAGACTAGTTCCTTAAATAAAAAAATATATAACTTAAGTATAATACCTTATTTACCGAAAACTATAAATAACTAAGCTTAGAATAATATAATAAACTACTATATACTAAACACTAGAAAAATAAACTTTATAATTAGCACTTCTGGATCTAGTAAAGTAATTTATATAATAACAATTATATAAAACCTAACCTAAAAAATTACATTAATTAATAATACTGTAACTACCTTGACTATAAGGTTAAGGAATAGCATGGGTAAAAAAAAACCTATACTAAAGTAAACCCCCTATAGTATAAAAATAAACTTTATAAAAAATATTAAATAAAGAAAAAAAAATATTACTAACTTTAATACCGGTTATATTATAATAGATTTAACTTTGAAACCTACAACCGGGGCTACGCTTACGTAAAGGATATTAAATACTTCTATAAATACTACATTAATAAACTTAATATTAATAAATACTAATAATACTAAAAACTTTAATAATAATAAAGATAATAATAAATAATTAAGGACCTTAATATTATTACTAAGGAAAACTATAACCCTAACTAAAAGAAAGTATAAATTAATATAGTTAAGATAACCGGAATAAAAAAACTTAGAGTAGATATATAACTTAAAAATAAAGCTACTACTGCGTATATTAATAGTAGATTAGACTATAACCTAATCTTACTATAACTAATTAAGGAATTATAAATCCCTATTTAATAAAAAAAATAAATATTATAAATTATAAGTATTATAGAAATAGAAATAAAAGAAGAACTTATTAAATATAAGACTAATTACCTTCTACTAATTATTAATAGGAATACCTATAATATTAAATTTAGTATTTTAAATATACTAAAAGATAATATCCTTCTGGAATACCTATAGTTACTTAATAACAACCTTATTATCTAATAGAAGACCTATAAGGTTTATTAGGATATTAAGGATATACCCGAATATTAATTATACCAGAGAATATAAAAGGGTAAAGCTGCACTACCGGAAGAACTAGAACCTTCTGCACTAACTATAAAAATAATAAAGAAAATAGTTAGGTTTAAAGAATATAAATCACCAGTACTGCTATAATATAATAAACAATGTAAAAAAGTAGAATATATCTGTATTAATAAAATTACTATATAATTTAAGGATAAGCTAGTAGTACTTAATAATATACTAAGTAAGGTATAAAAAAAGGAGAAATTAAAAGAACTTAAAAACACCTTTACTAAAATACTTTATTAATACAGAAAATATAAAAAACTATATAAAATAACATTAAACACTAAGTTACTACTATACTTATAATAGGACTACTTTATTAAGTTAGTAGATAAAAAATAACCTAAGACCTATAAAATCTATAACCTTAATAAAAAGGAACTTAAAACCTTAAGGGAATAGTTAAATAAATAACTAAGAAAAAGATATATTTAAATTTCTACTTTATTAATAAAATACTTTATAATATTTATACTAAAGAAAAATAAAAAATTATAATTAATTATTAATTATTAATAACTTAATAAAATTACTATTAAAAATTAAATACTACTACTATTAATCTCCAAAATTAAAAATTAATTAGTAACTATATAATAATTTACAGCTCTTAACCTTAAAGAAGCCTATAACCTTATCTAAATTAGGAAAGGAGATAAATAGAAAACAGTATTTAAGATATACTATAGATTATTTAAATATTTAGTTATACCCTTTAGACTTACTAATATACCAGCTATATTCTAAAGAATAATTAATAAAGTCCTTAA
>NW_028145256.1:0-2076 GCF_050948025.1 Trichoderma camerunense
TATATAAAGTATTATAGTTTAGGTCCGTGGAGTTTTTTAAAGAAAAAGGCTACTAAATGTAGTATTCCTTTGTTATTTTATTAACTAAGTACTCCTTTGATTACGTAGTTTAAAGCGTCTGTCTTAATAATAACTAGCTTCTTAGGGTTATATATTCGTAGTATAGGTATACTAGTAATTACTTCTTTAAGCGCTTTAAAGGCTTCTAGGGCCTCTTTTATATAGTTAATTAGTTAATTTTTCTTTTTATTATTTAAATCCTTTTTAGTAAAATTTGTAAGTAGTGTAGCGATTTTACTATAACTTTTAATAAATTATTAATAGTAATTAGCTAGTTTAAGGAAGCTTTATATTTCCTTAATTATTTTAGGGACCTTTTATTTTTTAATAGCAGCTATCTTAGTAGGGTTTATTTTAATTTATTTTAGTAAAATAATATATTTTAAAAAGTTAACTATTTATATATAAAACTAGTATTTCTTTAGTTCTACTAGTAGGTTTACTTTTTATAGTATTTCTAAAACTTAGTATATATATTATTTATACTCCTCTAGGGTATTAAAGTAGATTAATATATTATTAAAGTAGATAATAATAAATTAGTTAATGTATTTCTTAAGGACTTTGTTAATTATTTTTTAAAACGTAGTTAGTATATTAGTAAGTCCAAAGGGTATAATTAAATATTTAAATAGTTTATAATATATTCTAAACGCCGTTTTCTATTTATCTCCTTTTTTAATTTAAATAAGGTTATAGGCTTCCTTTAGGTTAAGGACCATAAACTATTATACAGTTACTAACTAATCTCTAATTTCAGAGATCAGTAATAGTAGTATTTAATCTTTAATAGTAATTTTATTAAGTTATTAATAATTAATAATTAATTATAATTTTCTATTTTTCTTTAGTATAAATATTATAGGGTATTCTGCTAATAAAATAGAAATTTAAATATATTCTTTTTTTAGTTATTTATTTAATTATTCCCTTAAGGTTTTAAGTTCTTTTTTATTAAGGTTATAGATTTTATAAATCTTAGGTTATTTTTTATCTACTAGCTTAATAAAGTAGTTCTATTATAAGTATAGTAGTAACCTAGTGTTTAACGTTACTTTATATAGTTTTTTATATTTTTTATATTAGTAAGGTATTTTAGTAAAAGTACTTTTAAGTTTTTTTAATTTCTTTTTTTCCTTTACTTTACTTAGTATATTATTAAGCGCTACTAGCTTATCCTTAAATCTTATTATAATTTTATTAATATAAATATATTCTGCTTTCTTATATCGTTTATTATATTATAGTAGTACTAGTGATTTATTTTCTTTAAACCTAACTGTTTTTTTTATAATTAATGTAAAGGATTCTAGTTCTTCCAGCGGCGCAGCTTCGCCCTTTTACTCTCTCTAGTATAGTTAATATTTAAATATATCCTTAATATCCTAGTAGACTTTATTAATCTTCTATTAAATAATAGGGTTATTATTAAATAACTATAGGTATTTTAAAAAAATATTATCTTTTAGTATATTTAGAATACTAAATTTAATATTATAAATATTTTTATTAATAATTAGCAGAAGATAATTAGTCTTATATTTAATAAGTCCTTTTTTTATTTCTATTTTTATAATATTTATAATTTATAGTATTTGTTCCTTTTATTAAACAGGGATTTATAACTCCTTAATTAGTTATAGTAAAATTAAGTTACAGTTTAATCTGCTGTTAATATATATAGTAGTAGCTCTATTCTTAAGTTATATATCTACTTTAAGTTTCTTTATTCCAGTTATCTTAATTATATTAATCTATACTTTTCTTTAGTTAGGATTATAATTTTCCTTAGTAATAATATTAAGGTCCTTAATTATTTATTATTATACTTACTACTGTTAAAGTTTTTAGTACTATTAATATTTATTAGTATTAAATTTATTAATATAATATTTATAAAAGTATTTAATATCTTTTATATAAGCATAGCCTTTATTATAGGTTTTAAAGTTAAATCCGTTATAGTATAACCGGTATTAAAGTTAGTAATATTTTTCTTTCTTTACTTAATATTTT
>NW_028145255.1:0-2027 GCF_050948025.1 Trichoderma camerunense
TTACTAATTCCTTAGGGGTTTATAATTACTTTTAGGTATAGGGCTTTTTTTTATATTTTATATTTTTATATTTCTTTTTTTTTCCAGTAGAATATTTTAATTATATATTTTTTTTACTATTTTTAACTTTTAGCCCTAACTTTACTTTTTAATAATTTTAACTTTAATAATTTTTTAATTTTAATAATTTTTTAATAATTTAATATATTACTTAGTAGCTTTACTTTTAACCTTTAGTAAACTAACCTAAAACTTTACTAATTAATATTAAATTTAAATAAATTTTATAAATTCTATTAATTAAAAATTTATAATAAGCTGAGCTCCTTTGTGGTTAGTATAAGAGGAATTTCTAAGGGATAAACCTTATACTAGGTTTATATTAGCGAATAGGCTAGGCTGGACTAGTAGGTAATTAACAAGGGTAAAAGGGTCTATTTACATAACTAGTAGATAATATTCTAGTAGGTATAATTAAGTATTATTTTATATTTACAACTAGCTATTTAACTATTTTAAATAAGTATATAAATAAGACTTATATACCTAGTTGAATTTAGGCTTATATAATTTATAAGATAAGTATAAAAAGCATAAGCTTACTAGGCTTATTAAATAAGTAAGATAATTAAGACTTAATTAGCTATTTAAATTATAGTTAATCCGGTTGTACCTAGTTAGTTAGCCTATTATTATAACCTTAAGTATTAGGTTATAATATAATATCCCCCTCCTGTTAGTTTTATCCTTAAGACCTTACTCCTTATAGTATAAGTAACCTACTTCCTATCTTATAAGTCTTTTCCTTATTCTTTTATTCTTTTATTACTTAATATTTAATTATTATAATTATACTAACTAAACCTAAGGAGCATAAAACTAATAAATAAAAGTAGTATAGTAATTTTTATTTATTAATATTATCTTACTTAGTTAAAATAAATAAATATTTTATTTATAAATCTTTAGGTATAAAGTATTTTTTCTTAAAGGGTAAATTTTTTTATTACTTAGCTTATATTATTAATTAAAAGTCCCTTTATAACGCTAAATAACTTTCTCCTATATAATTTTATAAAGTAGCTACTTAATATATTAAGTTAAAAGCAGAGATTAAAGTAGCTGAAGAAAAGCATAAGTAAAAGCTTAAGTATTTTTATCTAGCTAGTGTAAAGGTTAAGTACCTTTATAAGGAGAAGAAATAATAGTATTAAAAAATAATATATACTATTACATAGGGTATTAATAACTTAGATAAGTTAAATAGGGTTAAGTATACGGAAGCGGAGGCCTTACGTTAGGCTAAAACATTATTACTTAATCTAACTAATCCTATAATTCTAAGTCTAAAGGTTATTAATACTAATTTCTTTTTTAACGTTAATTTAGGGTTTTTAAATCCTAATCTTTTTACCTTAATAAGGGGTATTTTCTTATTATTATCCTAGGTAGTTTTAGGGGTATAGGTTCTTTTATTATAATTTCTTACTGTATTTGTAAATATTTACGGAGTTTATTTTAAAAGGTTTTTAAAGTAGTACTAACGTATTTAAAATTATTTTTTAATTCCTAGCTATTTACGCTTCTGTTATACCTTTTCTATTCTACTAAATAGCAGAGTTTATTAGTTATTTTATCTATTTTTAGTAATATTATTTTATTAATCTTATATTTAAGTTCTTTACCTTTAATAATAATTTCGTTTTTAATAAGTTCTCCTGTATTTTTATCTATTAGCGCTTTTTTTAATAGCAAAATATAAAAAATCAGGTATACTAGCTTTTTTTATTTATTTAGCTATTTTAGAAGGTCTAGTTTATAATTAACTTTACTAATTTTCTTTAAAATTTTATAAAGCCTGACTTTTTTATAGTCTAGCTTATTACTTAGCCTGTTTATTTTAATATTAGCTTATTTTTCTCCTTAAATATATTAAAGTAGGTAGGTTATATCTTCCTTTTAAAAGGTTAGTTCTTTAAGCCTTTTTTTATTTATATATTTTTTTATATATTTTTATATAAGTTTAA
>NW_028145254.1:0-2020 GCF_050948025.1 Trichoderma camerunense
CTAATAAGGTCTACTAAAATATTAAAAATATACCTAAGTATTAACTATACTAGAGAGAATAAAAAAGTAAAGCTGTACTACCGGAAGAATTAGAATCCTTTGCACTAACTATAAAGAAAATAAAAACAATTAGGTTTAAAAAAAATAAATTACTAGTACTACTATAATATAATAAATAACGTAAAAAAGTAAAATACATCTGTATTAACAGAATTATAATAAAAATTAAAGATAAGCTAGTAGTACTTAATAATATACTAAGTAAAGTAAAAAAAAAAAAGGAATTAAGAGAACTTAAAAACACTTTTGCTAAAATACCTTGCTAATATAGAAAATATAAAAAACTATATAAAATAACGTTAAACACTAGGTTACTACTATACTTATAATAGGACTACTCTATTAAGCTAGTAGATGGAAAATAACCTAAGACTTATAAAATCTATAACCTTAATAAAAAAAAGTTAAAGACTTTAAAGGAATAGTTAAATAAATAACTAAAAAAAGAATATATCTAAATTTCCACTTTATTAGCAGGATATCCTATAATATTTATACTAAAGAAAAATAAAAAATTATAACTAGTTATTAATTATTAATAACTTAATAAAATTACTATTAAGGATTAAATACTACTACTACTAATCTCCGAAATTAAAGATCAGCTAGTAACTATATAATAGTTTACAGCCCTTAACCTAAAAAGAGCCTATAACCTTATTTAAATTAAGAAAGGAAATAAATAGAAAACGGTATTTAAAACACACTATAGACTATTTAAATATTTAGTTATACCCTTCGGACTTACTAATATACCAGCTACGTTCTAAAAAATAATTAACAAAGTCCTTAAAGAATATATTAACAGATTTATTATTATATACCTAGATAATATACTAATCTACTCTAATACCTTAGAAGAATATAAATAATATATATACTAAGTCTTAAAGACCCTACAAACAGCTAACTTACTAATAGAACCAGAGAAGTGTTAATTTTATATACAGGAAGTTAATTTCCTAGGATATATTATCTCCTTAAGATAAATTAAAATAAACCCTACTAAAATAACAGCTATTACAGAATAAAAAGTCCCTAAAATAGTTAAGGAAGTATAGAGTTTCCTTAGACTAGCTAATTACTATTAATAATTTATTAAAAGTTATAGTAAGATTACTATACTACTTATAGATTTTACTAAAAAGGATTTAAATAACAAAAAGAAAAATTAATTAATTAACTACACAGAAGAGGCCCTAGAAGCCTTTAAAGCACTTAAAAAAGCAATTACTAATACACTAGTACTATAAATATATAACCCTAAGAAGCCAGTTATTATTAAAACAGACGCTTTAAACTACGTAATTAAAGGAGTTCTTAGTTAATAAAATAACAAAGGAATACTATATTTAGTAGCCTTTTTCTTTAAAAAACTCCACGGACCTGAACTATAATACTCTATATATAACTAAGAACTTATAGCTATTTTTAAAGCATTTAAAAAATAAAGGTTATACCTACTAGGTAATAAGTATAAGATTACTATATATTTAGACTATAAAAATCTTATAAACTTTACTACTAAAGAAATAAATATCTTAATATAGTAGGAAAAGTACCTTTAGCTTATAGCTAAGTATAACTTTAAAATTATACTTTGTAAAAGATTAGAAAATAGTTACGCAGATACTCTTAGCTATAGAGAAGACTACTTTAAACTAATACTAAAACTTACTTTATTAATATTTTAAAAAACAGTATAAAGGTATTATAAATTAGTAGCTATTAATACCCTTTTTATAATTAAAGACGGAAACCCTATCTTTAATAAAATTAAAAATAAAGTTAATAATTAAATACTAGACTAATTCCCCGAAGATATAACCTTTATAAAAGGAATCTTATATTAAAATAAAAAAATCTAAGTACTAGACTTATTATAGAAAAAAGTAACGAAAACAGTTTATAAGTATCTACTATATAAATATAAAGGAGTTATAAAAATACTATAATAAGT
>NW_028145253.1:0-2011 GCF_050948025.1 Trichoderma camerunense
AGTAAGGAAATATTTAATATTTTAAGGTAGGAGGATATAGTAAGCTAATATTTTAATAATATAAGTATTTTTCTGCCTGCCTTTTTATATACCTACCCTTCTTAATCTGCTAGTCTACCTAAAGTTTATCTTTAGCTAAGGATAGTATTAATAACTCTAATTTAATAATAGTATTAGTTTATAAGGCTAAATAAAGTACTAAAGACGTTAAGTATATTTTCTAAAAACTTTAGTAATATAGTACATATAGAAGACTAAAGGGTTATATTATAAAGCCTAAGTCCGGGCTATATAAAAGCTTAGGTAAAAAAGCTTTTCTTTTTAGGAGAGGCTTAAGCTTAAAAGTAGAACTAAAGCAGTAATATATTATTTATATTAGCTTTAAAAATAGTAATATAAAAGCCCAGGTTCCTTATTACACTAAGTAGTTAAGTATATAATAAGGTTTACTAATATATTATTAAATATCTAAGTTTTTACTTTTTTAATATCTTTTAATTTCTTTATTTTAAAAAAGATAATATATATATTATAGCGCAGGTACTAGCCTATATTATAAGCTAGATTAACCTAAGTTTAACGGAAGCGGTATAATAGTAAGAGAGTACTAAACTACTGCTTTATAAGTATATATTACTTATATTAAAAAAATATATATTAATAATAACCTTAGGTAAAAATTTAAAGAATAATAGCAGCAAAGATATTAACTTACTACTATACCTTAATTAAGCTATTTTAGAAGACTTTAAGTATAAAAGGGGAGTAAAAGTAGTAGCTTAGGTAGAGTAGCGTTCTATTATCTTTAAATAATAAGTATTAAACTTTATCCAAGAGTATATAATAGTATTTAGGGACTTATTAAATAAACTCTACCTAAAATTACTACTAAAGAAGGCTAGCGAAGACTATAAGCTATAGTTTATAAAAAAAATATAAAAGGGTTTAAATAAGTTAGTTAAAGAAGTTATTATATCCCTTTAATACTAGCTAAGCTAGAAGCCTATTAATACTACCGCTAGTATAGCCTCCCTAAATAATATAGGTAATAATATAACTAGTAAGGACCGTAAGCTAGTATTAAATATTACGTAAGCCCTTTATAGCTGACTATAGATAATTCCTAAAGTTAAGGAAAGCCCTATGCTTAAAAAAGATACTTTATTTATAAAACTTACTATAATTATTAACTAGGCTGTTCTTAAATAAGTAGTAAAAAAATACTAAAAAGTATTAAGTAAAAAGGAAATTAATAATAAAAGGCCTTTATTAGCTAAAGAAATATATTAGATTAAATTAAATTAGGAAAAATATAAAAAGCTTATAAAAGTACTATATAAAAATTCAGCTCTAGCTTTAGCTTAGCTATACTACGCTATAAGTATATTACGTATATTAAAACTAGACCTAAAAGCGGAATTATAAATAGTAGGTGCAGCGGTAGATAAATAGGATAAGGTTAATAAATATATAATTTATCACCTACTTCCTTTAGCAAAGGTTATTATAGCCTTATTACTTTTTTTATACCTAAGTAAGGAAAAGCCTAAAATACTATAAGTTTTAAAATATAGGCTATTAAGGGTTAAGTATATTAACCTTACTAATAATAAGCGCTACTAATTAACTAGTTAAAATCACCAGAAATCCTCCTAGTAGGTAATATTAGTTAGTAATACCTTAGTTAGAAAACCAGCCTAGGTATTTGGAATTACTATAATATCTAGTAATTATAAATAAAGTAATATAGTTATATTACCCTAGAATATACTTTTTTTAATATAAAGAAGGAAAGGGAGATAAAGGGAAATTATACAGCTATATTAACAGAAATTAATAATAATAATAATCTTACTAAATTTATTATATAGTAGTTAAAGTCCTTAAAAGAGAATATATCTATTATAAAATTTATATTAAAACTATAGTTAATTCTCTTCTGTATTTATGTAAAATAGCTTAACCCTGTTTTTAGTAATAACTACTTTTAATTAATTAGCCCCTATATTAT
>NW_028145252.1:0-1999 GCF_050948025.1 Trichoderma camerunense
GTAAAGCACTATAGTAAAAATAGAAATAAACTATAAAGCTAGTACTACTTACTACCCTTAAATAAATAAATAAATAGAATATATTAACTAGATTATTAAAATATATTTATAAAGCTATATTAACTTTAATTAAAATAACTAAGTTAAGCACCTACCTAACGTAGAATTCTTTTATAATAATTCAGTTTTAAAATTAATAAAACTTTTACTATTTTATACTAATAAAAAATACTATCCTTAAGTATATAAAATATTATAAAAGGGAGAAGATATATAAAAAGCTATACTTAAAGTAAATAAGCTTAAAAAACTATACTAAGAACTATATATATAACTTAAACTTATATAAAAATATATAAAAAAGTATATAGATAAAAAAAGGCTTAGAAAACTAACCCTTTAGGAGGGAGATATAGTTTACCTACTTTAATATACTTAAGGAGAAAAATAAGCTAATATTAAGATAAATAAGCTAAGTAATAAGCTAGACTATAAAAAAGTCAGGCTTTATAAAATTTTAAAGAAAATTAGTAAAGTTAATTATAAACTAAATTTTTTAAAATAGCTAAATAAATAAGGAAAGCTAATACACTTGATTTTTTATATTTTACTATTAAAAAAAGCATTAATAAATAAAAATATAAAAGAACTTATTAAAGATAAAATTATTATTAAAGGTAAAGAACTTAAATATAAAATTAATAAAATAATATTACTAAAAATAAATAAAACTATTAGTAAACTCTACTACCTAGTAGAATAAAAAAGGTATAATAGAAGCGTAGATAGCTGGGAACTAGAAAATAATTTCGAATACGCTAGTACTACTTTAAAAATCTTCTAAAATAAACTCCGTAAATACTTATAAATATAATAAAAACCCGTAATAGAAGAACCTGTACCTCCGAAAACCCCTAGGAAGATAACGAGGGAACGCCCTCTAATAAGGCGAGAAGATCTGGATCTAAGGACCCTAAATTGTCGATGGAAGAAAGCTAATTAACGGCAACTACCTGTAAACCTGAGGTCACGGGATTATTTAAATTAGGCAGCGACGTTTTAGCCTGACGAGAGGCCTCCGCCTCTTGCTCCTGCTCCTTACGCTCTGCCTTTTCGACCCGCTCCAGCTCCTCCAGATTTTCAATACTACGAGCAATAGCTTACTGTATCTTCTTAGACTATTCCTTCTTTTTAGAACGAAGACGTTTAACTTGAGCACCGGCTTCTAGCTACTCCTCCTTAGCCTTCTCTAGATCGGAATTAAGCTTAGCACCCCAGGTAGCTATATAATTAAGTTAAAATACTAATAGACTAAATACCTTGCAGTTAGATTGTTAATAATAAATATACTAAATACAACGGAGAGAATCGCTTTTAGAAAGAAGATATTAATAGCCTTACTTTTTGCAGTAAAGGTATAACTTTATTACTAACGGACTAAGTAAGATAGAACGTTTAAGGGCCTTACGTTGTAGTACCTAAGAAAACTTAAAATATTTACGTTTACTACCAGCTATAGTTAGTATAAATATAAAAGAAAGGGAAGAAATAATATTTACTAAGTATGTAGGGATCCCTGGGTATAATATATAATAGGTCTTGAGGATAAGACTAACGGGAGGGGGATATTATGTTATAAGTTAACTTTTATAGCTGTAACTATGGGCTGCCTTGGGCGGAAGGCTATGGATAAATAACGGGCTGACTGATTAATAAGGAATAACTTGATAAAATCGATTATTAAGTTAATTAAGTGTAACTTAATGGACTCTATTGTTAAGGATATCGAGGATACTTAGCCAACTAGGTATATAACTTCTACTTTTTTACGCTTATTTAAAATAGTTAGATAGCTAGTTGTAAATATAAAATAACGCTTAATTATACCTACTAGAGTATTATTTACTAGTTATATAAACAAACCCCTTTTACCCTTATTAATTGCTTACTAGTCTAGCCTGGCCTATCCGCTAATATAAACTTAGTATAAGGTTTATCC
>NW_028145251.1:0-1986 GCF_050948025.1 Trichoderma camerunense
TATATTACTATTATAAAGAAAAAAGAGAATTTATTACCTTTATAAAGCAGCTGTTTAAAATATTACCTTTATAATACTATTATTCTAAAGGGAAAAGAACTTAAGGAAAGAAGAGAATTTATTACCCTTATAAAGTAATTAATATAAAGTATTACCTTTATAATACTACTACTATAAAGGAAAAAAAACTTAAGAAAAGGAGGGTATTAAAAAAAGTACTTAGTTTACTTAATTTATTACCTTTATCAAGTAGCTAGGTTAAAATATTACTTTTATAATATTATTATCTTAAAGAAAAAAAAACTTAAAAAAAAAAAGAATTTATAAAAAAAAAAATTTTTATTACCTTTATAAAGTAGCTAAGTTAAAATATTACTTTTATAATACTACTACTATAAAAAAAAAAAAACTTAAGAAAAAAAAGGTACTAAAAAAAAAGAAAAGTATTATTAACTTTAGATTAAATAAAAGCTATATATTAAAAGTAAATAAGTTTATTATTTTAGATTTTTAAAAATAATATTAAATAAAAGCTATATATTAATAGTACTAAAGGAAGGGGAAGGTACTAAATAAAAGCTATATATTAGTAGTACTAGAGGAAGGAGAAAGTACTACCGTTAACTCCGGACTAAATAAAAGCTGCGTATTAAAAGTAAATAAGCTTATTGTTCTAGACTTTTAAAAATAGTACTAGAGGATAAAGAGGTTGCTAGAGGAAGAAGAGGTTACTGGAGGAAGAAGAGGTCGCTGGAGGAAGAAGAGGTTACCGGAGGAAGAAGAGGTTACCGGAGGAAGAAGAAGTTACTAAAGGAAGAAAAAGTTACTAGAGGAAGAAGATAGACTCTTAGAGAAACGTAAGACTATAACTAAAGAAAGAGGAAAATACTAGAGGAAAAGGTTACTAAAGGAAGAAGAAAAGTAAATTTATTATAAATTAAAGCTATTTATAATATAAAATAAAGTACTCGGGGGGTCTTAAAAACGACCACTGTCCCCGACCTAGCTCTACTATGTCGGGGGGGTCGTTAATTAGCAAAAGGGTCGTTGATTTATAAAAAAAAGATATATAATTTATAGTGTATATGCTATACAAAATAAAGTACCTTATAAATTATAAATGTTGCAATTTCGAAGGAAAAAATACTACCAGACTACTGCTTAACATAAGGCGATGCTAAATGTAAGTGAAATAGCCTTTTTAAGTGTAGGTTTAATAATTTGTTAAAGTAGTACTTTAGTTTATATAGTGCATATACTAAGACTGAAGTATTTTGCGAATTAACGACCCTTTTGCTACTTAATGACCCCCCTGATATAGTGGAGCTAGGTCGGGGACAGTGGTCGTTTTTAAGACCCCCCGAGTAGTAAAAGTACCTTTATAAAAGTATAAAATAAAGTTATTTATATAAATAAAATTAGTAAGCAGTAGTCCTATATTACTAACTTAATTATATAGGATCCTATGTAAAATAAATATATAGGATCCTATATACTTACTGGGCGCCTTATTAAATCTGGCCTTACTAAATTAGAAAAGTATTTTCCTAGGAAGATAACTGCTTTTAATTTAATTTATTATAAGCTTTTTTTTTATAGTTTATTTATAAATCCTTAATTTAAGAATATATATTTTAAAAAGATAAAGGCTTATTATGCTTTTTCCCTAATATTAATAATTCTATTTTATATTTATTAAAAATAAAATATAATAGGTATATTATTTATTATTTTATATTTATTATTTATTATTTTATATTTATTATTTATTATTTATTATTTTATATTTATTATTTATTATTTTATATTTATTATTTATTATTTTATATTTTATATTCATTATTTAATTAATATTATTATTTTAGATTATAAAATAAAGTTAATAGCCCTAATATAATTAATAATATAATATAGCTAATGTATTTTTTAATAAATTAGCTAATAATTTTAATTATAATAGGGCTATTAAAAATACTAATAATAATG
>NW_028145250.1:0-1944 GCF_050948025.1 Trichoderma camerunense
TATTAAATAAAAATATATAAATATATTATAATTAATATTTACTAAATATTACATTCCAAATACTTTATAGTTACCTAATTAGTACGTACCTGGAATAACTATAGACCGATCTACTAATAAAGAATAAGTTAACGTAGGTTACTTATTAACCTTTAGTAACCTATAATATAAGTTAACATAAGTTACTTATTAACCTCTATTACTTTAATAATATTAACTAAATATATAAGATTTAATTACTATACTTTTTAAATAGCTTAAATAATTAGTTATTAATATAATAATAAAATTAATTTTTACTTTAACTTATTAACTATATAATAAAATTACTTAAATTATATTCTACTGCCTTTATTAATATAAACTATAAATAATTTATTACCTTAAGAATCTACCTTATACTATTTAGTATAGACTGGTTTATTATATGTTAATAACTCTTGTTTAAATTAATACTATATACTGTTTAAGTAATAGAAAGTATTATAGCTCTTTAACTAACCCCTGTACCTACGGCTGCTAACCCTAAAGCCTTTATAATTAATAATAACAGAAATATTACTATAAAAGACACTCCTAACTTCTTAAATATAGCAAACGCTAAGATAATTACATTTTTTTAAAATATATATACATTTAATAAGTAATTAATTAATAATATTAATAAAATTAAAGCTAATGCTAAAGTTAAGTTTATTATTAAAAATATTAGTATTTTAATTAAATAATAACTACCCTTTATATTTAATAGAAATATAAAAAAACTTTATTTTTTTTAGATTTAGCTTAAGGTATACTTTAAGGATTTTAAAAATACTTTTAATACCCTAGAGAAGAAGGTATTATTTACTACCTTATGACTAAAAGGGACTACCCTAAAATAGTTTTAACCTATTTAGGATAAATATCTTAAAAAAGATATTAGTACTACGTCTAACTAAACTTAGAAAATCTTTAGAAGTTTTAATAAGTTTAAAAGCGAATTTAAGAAGGTATTTAGAAATATTAGCAAAATTAAAATAGCTAAGAATTACTTTATAACTATTTATTAAAAAAAGAAATATATAGATTACGCTATATATTTTAAAAACCTATCTACTAAAGTTAGTTAAGGAAAATCAGCCCTTATTAAATAATTCTATAATAGTCTTAAGAAGGAACTTAAGAAGAAGGTATACTATATTAACTATAAAAAATATAGCCTTAACTCCTTTATAAAATAATATATTAAGGCCGATAACCTCCTATATAAACTTAAGATAAACAGTTCTTAGAAATACTACCTAAAAAATAACTCCGGATATTACATAAACTAAGGCAGGAAGCGAAATAATAAAGTTACTTATACCTATAGAATAAACCCTAGACAGATAGACTTTAACGCTATTACTAAGGGAAAGAAATTCCTTTATTATAACTATAGTAAAAAAGGCTATATAGCTTAAAACTATTAATTTAAGAAAATTAATAAAACCTAAGGATAACCTAAATAAACTATTAACACTATCTATAGGTTTAAGCAACCGCTAGACTAAGAATATAGTAATAATAGGATCTCTGACCTAGATATAGCTTAAGTTATAAAGAAACTTAAACTTAATAAACTAATATAAGCCCTAGTAGAGAAACCTACTTTAAAAAAGGTTAACAGCCTTAAGGATATAGCGCCTATATATAATACTATACCCCTACCGGAGACCGCTAATACTATTATAATTAATACCGCACCCCTACTATAAGATATACCTAAGGTACAGTAGCATATATAAATTTATATAATATTACTTACGGACCTTAATTAAATTAACACCCTTAAGGTATTTTAACCTATAGTTAGAATCCTTAAGAAGGATAACTTTAAAATATAATAACAGCTCGTAGACTAAGAAAAGGTATAATATAATACTTACTTTACTAAGGAATATAGTTATTAAAACCCTAACT
>NW_028145249.1:0-1908 GCF_050948025.1 Trichoderma camerunense
TAAAGTAATTTTCAGCTATTTTAATTTTACTAATATTACTAAATACCTTTTTAAGTTTACTTTTAAATTTATTAAAACTTCTAAAGATTTTTTAAATTTAGTTAAAAGTAGTACTAGCATCCTTTTTAAAGTATTTATCTTAGATAGGGCAGAACTATTTAAAAGTAGTTTTTTTTAGTTATAAGGTAGTAAAGGATACTTTTTTTTCTAAGGTATTTAAGGTATTTTTAAAGTTTTTAAAATATACCTTAAGCTAGGTTTAAAATAAGCGAAGTTCCTTTATATTTTTATTAAATATAAAGGGTAGTTATTATTTAATTAAAATACTAATATCTTTAGTAATAGGCTTAACTTTAGTGTTAGTTTTAGCCTTATTAGTATTATTAATTAGTTATTTATTAAGTATATATATATTTTAGAGGAATATAATTATTTTAGCGTTTATTATATTTAAGAAGTTAAAAGTATTTTTTATAGTAATATTTTTATTATTATTAACTATAAAAGCTCTAGGGTTAGTAACCGTAGGTGTAGGGGTTGGTTAAGGAGCTATAGTGCCTTTTATTACTTAAATAGTATATAGTACTAATTTAAATAAGAGTTATTAATATATAATGAACTAGTTTATATTAGATAGTATAAGGTAGTTTTTTAAGGTAATAAACTATTTATAGTTTATATTAATAAAGGCAGTAGGATATAATTTAGGTAATTTTATTATATAGCTAGTAGGTTAAATATAATAATTAATTTTATTACTATATTAATAACTAGCTATTTAAGCTATTTAAAGAGTATAGTAACTAAATTTTATATATTTAGTTGGTATTGTTAAGTTAATAGAGGTCGATGAGCGACTTATATTAACTTATATTATAGGTTACTGAAGGTCGACGAGCGACCTATGTTAACTTGTTTTTTATTAGTAGGTCGGCCCGTAGTTGTTCTAGGTACGTACTGATCAGGCGACCATAAAGCATTCGGAACGTAACAACTATATTAATATAAAGCTATATATAAACGCTTACCTATTACCTTAATAAAATAATATTCTTAATTATCTATAAAAAAGTATTATATTTATTATTATAGATATTACTAAGGGATTCTTTTAATAACTACTAGTATTAGAAAATTAATAAAAAACTATATTTATTACTTTATACTATAGTTATAAATAATTAATAATAAATACTATAGGCCTTATAATAAATCTTATTTTTTTTTAATATTATATAAAGACCCTATTATAAGACTATCTCTGGAAGTTTATTTTTATATATATAAATAATATTATTATTTTCTCTTAAACTACTAAAGAATATATTAAATATTTAAACCTCTACCTTACTATCCTTACTAAATTAAGCTATATAATATTATTAAGTAAATATTACTTTATATAACTAAGATTATAAGCCTTAGGATACTATATATTAAGATTAGGATTTAGTACCTTAAAAAAGAAAACGGAAGCTATACGTAATCTTATAATACTATTAAACCTTTAAAAAATAAAATTAAACTTAGGTTTTATAAAATACTACTATAACTTTATACTATAATATATACACCTAGTAAACCTACTATAAAAGATTAAAGTAATTAATTTTTAACAAATACTACTTAAATACCTAAAATATACTACCTTTATTAATTATACTATACTTCTATTACTAACTAAGTTAAAAAAAAAAGATTTTACTAATATATAAGAAAAAGAAAACGCTAAAATAAATAAAGTTAATAAGTATAAACAGTAGCTTTAGGAAAAAGTAAAGCTTACTTAGGAAACGCTAAAAATTAAATTATATAAAGCTATAAAACTAGCTTTCCTAAACTATAATCTACTATTTAAACTATATATTAACGGTAGTAAGTAAAGAAAATTTAATATTACTTTATATT
>NW_028145248.1:0-1891 GCF_050948025.1 Trichoderma camerunense
ATATACCTAGCTTATTTAATTTATTACCTTTATAAAGCAGCTGTTTAAAATATTACCTTTATAATATAAGGAGGAAAGAGAATTTATTACCTTTATAAAGTAATTATTTAAGATATTACTTTTATAATATTACTATTATAGAGGAAAAAAAACTTAAGAAGGGGAAAGTACTAAAAAAAGTACTTAGTTTACTTAGTTTATTATTTTTATAAAGTAGTTATAAAAGGAAAAAAACTTAAAAAGGGGAGGGTGCTAGAGGAAGTACTTAATTTACTTAGTTTATTACCTTTATAAAGTAGTTATAAAAGAAAAAGATTTTAAAAAAAAAAGATTTTTAAAAAAGTAAAAGTACTAAAGAAAGGGGAAAGTATTAAAAAAAGGGAATTCCTAAGTAATAAAAGTTAGTTATAGACTTTATATATACTTAACTTACTTAATTTATTACTTTTATAAAGTAGCTAGGTTAAAATATTATATTTATAATATTATTATTATAAAAAGAAAAAAACTTAAAAAAAGGAGGGTACTAAAGGATATAAACTTTTAAAAAGGGGAAAGTACTAAAGGAAGGGGACTTTTAAATAACAGAAGCTAGCTTTTATTAATCTATTAGCTATAAACTTTATATATACCTAGCCTACTTAATTTATTACTTTTATAAAGTAACTTAAGATATTACTTTTATAATATTACTATTATAAAAGGAAGAAAATTTAAAAAAGAGGGACTTTTAAGAAGGTAAAGGTATTAGAGGATATAAACTTTTAAGAAGTAGAAGCTAGCTGGAATAGTAGTACTGCTATTAACTTTAGATTAGATAAAAGCTACTTACTAAAAGTAAATAAGCTTATTATTTTAAACTTTTGGAGATAGTATTAGAGGAAGGGGAAGGTACTGGAGGAAGAGAAAGGTACTGCTGTTAACTTTAGATTAAATAAAAGCTATATATTAAAAGTAAATAAGCTCCTTATTTTAAACTTTTAGTACTAGAGGAAGGGGAAGGTACTAGAGGAAAGGAAAAGTATTACTATTAACTCCAGACTAAATAAAAGCTATATATTAAAAGTAAATAAGCTTATTATTCTAAACTTAGTACTAGAGGAAGAAGAGGTTACCGGGGGAATATATAAATTAAAGAAGTTATTTATAATAAAACAGCAAAAGCTATATTATATTATATTATACTATATTAAAGTATACTAAAGTATATTATACTGTATTATACTACATTACGCTATACTGCTTATATAAGTTCTACGGGGCCCCGTAAGATTAAATCTACGGGGCCCCATGTACCTATTAGGCGCTAAAAAACTATATAAATAAAATAATTACATAAGCAAATCTAAGTTATTTTCTTTAATATATTTATTTTTAACCTCTTTAAAATCCTTTATCTAGCTTTTTAATAATATTATTTCAGAAACTAAGTTAAGATTTAACCTATTTCTAGCCTTTATTATAATATTATTACTAATAGAAAATATACTTTCTATAGTAGCAGAGGTAGCTGGAATAGCTAAATAATATCTTACTAAAATAGATAAAATAAGGTATTTATCTTTATTAGCTTTCTAATAAGCCAAAGGGTTATTCTAATAAAATAAAAAATAAATTAGTAAATAATATAATAATAAAATAATAATATAAAAATAAAATAATAATAAAATAATAATAATAAATATATAACTTACATTTTTAGCAATTAGGGGTTCTAATAAATAAAAAAATATTTCTTCTTTATTATTAATATTAGTTCTTAGAAAAAATTCCTTATTAGAATCTAATAAATTATTATTTTCAGAACTATTATTATTTTTAATATAATTAAAATTATTAGCTAATTTATTAAAAAACAAATTTAAATTTACTAAATTATTAATAATTATAT
>NW_028145247.1:0-1889 GCF_050948025.1 Trichoderma camerunense
ATAGTATAGGTATTAGCCTATATTATAGGCTAGATTAACTTAAGCCTAATGGAAGTAGTATAATAGTAAAAAAGTATTAAACTACTACTTTGTAAATATATATTACTTATATTAGAAAGATATATACTAATAATAACCTTAAGTAGAAATTTAGAGGATAATAATAGTAAAAATATTAACTTATTACTATACTTTAACTAAGCTGTTTTAGAAGACTTTAAGTATAGAAGGGGAGTAGAAGTAGTAGCTTAGGCAGAGTAGTATTTTGTTATTCTTAAATAATAAGTATTAGACTTTATTTAAGAGTATATAATAGTATTTAGGGACCTATTAAATAAACTCTACCTAAAATTACTACTAGAGGAGGCTAGCGAAGACTATAAGCTACGGTTTATAAAAAAAATATAAAAGGGTTTAGATAAGCTAGTTAGAGAAGTTATTATATTCCCTTAATACTGGCTAAACTAGAAGCCTATTAATACTGCTGCTAGTACAGCCTCCTTAAATAATATAAGTAATAGTATAATTAGCAAAGACTGTAAGCTAGTATTAAATATTACGTAAGCCTTTTATAGTTAACTATAGATAATTCCTAAAGTTAAGGAAAGCCTTATGCTTAAGGGAGATGTTTTATTTATAGAATTTACTATAATTATTAACTAGGCTATTTTTAAATAGGCGGTAAAGAAATATTAAAAAGTATTAAGTAAAAAAGAGATTAATAATAGAAGGCCTTTATTAGCTAAAGAAATATATTAGATTAAATTAGATTAGGAAAAATATAAAAAGCTTATAAAAGTACTATATAAAGATTTAGCTTTAGCTTTAGCTTAGCTGCACTATGTTATAAATATATTATATATATTAAAACTAGACTTAGAAGTAGAATTATAAATAGTAGGCGTAGTAGTAGATAAGTAAAATAAAATTAATAGGTATATAATTTATTGCCTACTTTCTTTAGTAAAGGTTATTATAACTTTATTACCCTTTTTATACCTAAGTAAGGAAAAGCCTAAAATATTATAAATTTTAAGATATAGGCTATTAAGGGTTAAGTATATTAACCTTACTAGTAATAGGTACTGCTGATTAATTAGTTAGAATTGCTAGAAATCCTTTTAGTAAGTAATACTAGTTAGTAATACCTTAGTTAGAAAACCAGCCTAGGTATTTGGAATTATTATAATATCTGGTAATTGTAAATAAAGTAATATAGCTATATTACCTTAAAATATACTTTTTTTAATATAAAGAAGGAAAAGGGGATAGAGGGAAATTATATAGCTATATTAATAGAAATTAATAGTAGTAATAATCTTACTAAATTTATTATATAATAGTTAAAGTTTTTAAAAGAGAATATATTTATTATAAAATTTATATTAAAACTGTAGTTAATTTTTTTCTATATTTACGTAGAATAGCTTAACCCTGTTCCCAGTAATAGCTACTTTTAATTAATTAGCCCTTATATTATAAAAATTATTACTTTAAATAGAAGGATTATCCCTAGTATAAAAATAGCTTATAATTATATAATTTCTATATTATATAAAATATTACTAGTTTTGTCTCTAACCCCTAATATATATAAAAAAAAAGAAAAAAAAAGATTTAAATAACTACCCCTAAGTCTGCCTAATAACTTACTACGTTATACTTAGTATTATACTATATATTATTAGGAAAGGAAGAATAATATAAATATAACTAAATTATATTAAGGTAATTTATATTTATATTTATTTATTAATAATATAGTAATAAAGCTATAATACTAAATCCTACTAATATATTAATATTACTTAATTTAGAGATTCTTAATAATTATAGTACTAGGATATTTTTTAATTAAGAAGATAAAAATAGCTTAGGCAGCTATATAT
>NW_028145246.1:0-1782 GCF_050948025.1 Trichoderma camerunense
AGTTAATTACTTAAAGATATTTATATTAGTTATAAAGCTAATAATTTATAAAGTATTATTTATAATTACAGCTATCTTAAACTTAGAAATTAAATAAATAAATATAAAAATAGCTTTTTTATATAAAGAAGTTAAAAAAAATATTTACATTAAATAACCTATAGGCTTTAGTAATAACTTAAGGAGAGTTTATAAATTAAAAAAAGCTTTTTATAAGTTAAAATAAGTACTATAGGTATAATATAAAACTTTTACTAACTTCCTTATAATACTTAGCTTTTATATTATTTCCTTAAATAGTAGCCTTTATACTAAAGAAGGGATGTTTATTATAGTTTACGTTAATAACTTACTTTTAGTTAATAAAAATAAAGGTAAAATTATATACCTAAAGGATATATTATATTAAAGGTTTTTAATAACTAACCTAGGACCTTATTACTATTACCTAAGGATATAAATTTAATATAATAAACTAGGTTATAGAGGTTATATTTATTATTAAGAGGGTTAGTAAAGCTACAATAACTAGATCAGAGGAAGGCTACGCCCTAGCCTTTAGTTTAAAATCTAGAATTAATCCGTAGCCTAACTTAATTAGCTACAGTTAACTAAGTTAAACCTTAAAGATTTAGGCTATAAAATATAGCCGATTAAGGTTTAAAACCAAACTTAAAATCCGTATATAAAACAGCCTGAATAATAAGGTTTAAATATAACGTAAATACATACGCAAAAAGGCCTAAACAATAAGGTTTAAGTATAATATAACTAGCTTTAAGCCTGTAACTTATAGTTTAATAACTTAACTAAACTAAATAAGCCTAATCCTTCCGTTAGGTTATAAAAAGTAGCAATAATTCTTAAAAATAGATTACGTATGTAACGCTTTTAAAATTAAAAAACTACCTAAAGAAATAACGCACCCTATACAAAAGTAACGAACCCTTTTAACAAAAGATAAGTCAACGGCTAACATACATCTACTATAAACAGCTACAATGGCTAAAGGCAATAAAAAACCGACCGTAACTACGGCCAAGATAATAGCTGCTGCTATAAAAACTTACAATAAGGCCGTTATTAGCGCTATAAAGAAGGTCTACTAAAGCCTAAAGAATAAAAAAAGTAAAAAAGGGTAACCTAAACTAACTATAAAAGAGAAAACGTAAATTAGCTGAGCTACTAGCTAATAGCTACTAAATAAAGGTTTAATAATAACTTATTATTCTAATCTTAATTAGGCAGTTTATCCTCTGTACCTAGGAGAAATAAATTAAGTTATATAATAATTTTTAATTAATAAAGCTATATATAAAAGATCTTTTACTAATTTAACTTATTAAAATATATACTTATACCTACCTTAATAATAGAGAAATAGTTATAAAAGGCTGGAGATAAGTATTTTTATTACCTAAATAAATAGAAAAAATATTAATTAATAATAAGATTACTAATATATTTAATACTTAATATATACTTTAACTTAATTTATATAGTATTTATTATTTATTAGTATATAAGTAATTTTAATAATATATATAAGTAAGTTATAAAATAAATATTAAAGTATATATAAAGTATAAAAAATTTTTACTTTATATTTTAAAGTAATTTAAAATTATTATAAAGGTATAGTAATTCCAACTAGGTTAGTAACCTAAATACTTATAAATTAACCTTTAGCTATATATTTAATATAAAAAGTAAAAAGATTAACTAATCCTTAAGGTAGTAATTAACTATAATACTATTAAGTTATAAAACTAAGTATATAGC
>NW_028145245.1:0-1768 GCF_050948025.1 Trichoderma camerunense
CTTTAGTAATAATATTAAGGTCCTTAATTATTTATTATTATACTTACTACTATTAGAGTTTTTAATATTATTAATATTTATTAATATTAAGTTTATTAATATAATATTTATAAAAGTATTTAATATTTTTTATATAAGCGTAGCCTTTATTATAGGTTTTAAAGTTAAATCCGTTATAGTATAACCAGTGTTAAAGTCAGTAATATTCTTCTTTCTTTACTTAATGTTTTCTACAGAGTTTATTCTTATATTATAGAGGGTTTATCTTAAAATAGACTTCCCTTTGTTTATGCTATTCTTTAATTTTATAGTTAAGGTATTAGTTATACTGTTGATTAGTATATATATCTAGGTTAGTTTTAGTATAGTTTTCGTTATAGAGGTTACTATATTAAATCCAGAAGTATTAATTACTAATCTTAGTTATATAATATTTAATATATAATATTTTATTATATTATTTTATTTCTAAGTAATTATATCTTTCCGTAAATAAGGTATTATACCTAAGTTATATTTCTTCCTATTTAATAAATTACTCTCGGGTTATAATAAGGTGGTAATAGGTTACGTTAGCGCATTCCGCTAGCCTATTATTACTAAGTACCTATCGCTAGGTAATCCTATACTATTTAAGTATTTATTAAAATTTACTTAAGTCTTATTCCTAGGTCCCTTCTACTCTATAGTTAAAAGGTTCCTATTTACAGGGGTATTCTAGCCCTTGTAGTTCTCGTAATCTATATTAATTACATAGTTTTAAAATATCTAGGTTAGTATATCCTTAATTTTAAGGATACTAGTTTACCTTAGACTTTTCCTCCTATCTACAGATAAATATATTTTCTTATTCCTTTTTTTTTTTTATAAAAGGAATATTATAGGCTTTATTTTATACTAATTTATATTTATCTTAAGTTATATTTATTTATTTATTAATAGTAATAGTAATAGGTATATTATTAATAACCTAGTTAATTATTTACTAATTAACTTCCTTAGAGGTTATGGTATTAATAATAACTTATTTTAGCTACCTTTTCTTAAGTGCCTTAGGGTATTATTTTAATATTTCCTTCTCTTCCTTATATATAAGATATAAATTATTATAGCAGCTAGTTTAACTAAGAAGGTTATAGGGTATAGTTTTAATAGTATTGACCTATACTTTATTAAACTTCTTATTCTTATGGGTAGGTTTCTTAGAATTATTAGGCTTCTTATACTTTCCCTAGTAGTCCTTTTCCTTATAGCCTGTCTTACTACAGTAGTTGCATTTACCTATAAACTTACGGGTATTAATAGTATTTAGATCTATAGGTTCTAGCTTATTATTATTATAGGTAGCTATATTACGTTTTTTACCTTAGTTAATATATTACTAGGAGTTTTATTTAGGTTAAAAGGTCTATTATTTTTTATCTTTTTTTTTTTATTCCCTTTCCTAAAGGTAGTTATTAATATTAATCGCTAATTAAGTATAATTAATAAAACTAACTATCTTTTTATTAACTTTATATAGTTTATCCTTAACTAAAGGTTTAAGGCTTATATAGTATACTTCCTTTTTATTATCCTTAGTTTAGTTAACTTTAGTAAGGAGTTATAGGAACGTAGTTATATACTTAAAATATTATCTTTTCTATTTAATAAATTAAAGCTCCTGTTCTACTTCTTATTCTTTATTTAAGGTTCTAAATAATTTCTTAAGTTAATTATGGAAGTCTTAGTAAAACTTAAAGACTTCTTAAGTTTAAGTCTTTTACTT
>NW_028145244.1:0-1765 GCF_050948025.1 Trichoderma camerunense
AAATAGATCCACTAGTTACACTAGCTTTATTATTAATAATAAAGGAATTTAAATTATTAAAAGACTTAGAATCAGGGTTTTAAATTTAGTTTAGAATTTAAATCAGTAGCTTTATAAGCTTCTTCTTTAAAATTATTAATTTCTTTATATTTATAATTAAACTATATTTTATAATATAATAAAAATAATATTATTAAATATTATTTAAAAAAGAAAAGGAAAATTAAAATAGTAAATAGCTATTATTTATAAAATTTAAATTCTATATATTAATAATAAAATAATTTATTATAAATCCCTTGTTATAAATTAACTTATATAAATTTATTTATTATAAATTAACTTATTATAAATTAACATATTATAAATTAACTTATTATAAATTAATATATTATAAATTAACTTATTTAAATTAAATTATAAATTAACTTATTATAAATTAACTTATTATAAATCAACCTATTATAAATAAACTTATTATAAATCTATATATTATAAATTAACTTATTATAAATTAACTTATATATATAGAGGTCATATTTATTATCAAGAGGGTTAGTAAAGCTGTAATAGCTAGGTTAAAGGAAGGCTATGCCCCAGCCTTTAGTTTAAAATCCAGAATTAATCCGTAGCCTAACCTAATCGGCCACAGCCGACTAAGTCAAACCTCGAAGATTCAGGCCACAAAGTATGGCCGATTAAGGTTTAAGACCAAACTTAAAATACGTGCGCAAAACGGCCCGAACAACAAGGTTTAAACACAACGCAACTGGCTTCAAGCCCGCGACTTATAGTTCAATGACTTAACTAGACCAGATAGGCCTGTTGCATCCTTCCGTCAGGTTATAAAAAGCAGCGACAATCCTGCCTGAAAATGGATTACGCAAACTTATATATATATTATTTATTTTTCTTATATATAGCTTTTGATTTCCCTTTATAATTTAACAGGATTCTTTTATTTTATTATTCTATTATTATTTTATTATTATTTTTTTTATTATACTTTTATTTTTACTTTTTTAATATAAGCTTTTAGAAAGCTTATAAGGAATTAAAGTAAGTTATTATTTCTTTTTTAATTTAGTTAATTTATGAAATAATTTATTAAATTTATATTTTATAATAAAAATATTATAATTATATTTTTATATAATTAAGTTAATTAATTTTATTTAATTTATAATAATTTACTTAATAATTAATTATAATTATAGTTATTAATAACTTACTTAGGGAAATATAAATATTATATATTTAGCTAGTTTTTTTAATAATAAATTTATTTTTTATAAAATCATCTTTTACTTTAAACAGGGTTGCCAAATTCATTAGTAATTATTCATTATTCATTTCGTTAATGAATAACTCTTCGTTAATTATTAATAAATAATAAATTCCTTTCGTTTTCGTTAACGAAGAGTTACTAAATTCATTACTAAATTCATTATATATAAATAAACTTTCCTAATATAGCTAGCGTAAAATAAAATAAAATAAAAAAATTACTTAAAATAGCTAGATTTTACTATTTATTTTATTTTATAATTATAAGCTAGCTATATTAGGAATAGTATGTAAAAAACTAATAAAATTAGTAATAATTTATTTTGTTATTTATTATTTTTTATTATTTAAAAATAACTAATAAATAACGAATTCCTTTCGTTTTGTTTTCTTTAGGGTACTAACGAAACGAATCGTCACTAATTAGTAACCCTACTACTAATAAATTCTATTTATTTTATTTTCTTTAGCTTATAAA
>NW_028145243.1:0-1759 GCF_050948025.1 Trichoderma camerunense
AAGATTAAGGGACTAAACCTTTAGGAAGGGGATATAGTCTACCTACTTTAATATATATAAGGCTATAAAATACTAAATATTAAGATAAACTAATTAAATAATAAACTTAACTTTAGAAAAATTAGTTTATTTAAAATCCTAAAGAAAATTAGTAATGTTAATTATAAATTAGAAATACTAGAAGGTATATAATTAAAATACCTTATATTTTATATATTACTTTTAAAAAAAGTATAAATTAATAAAGTAATAGGAAGACCTATTTTAAATAAAATTATTATTATTAAAGATAAAGAAAAATAGGAAGTTAAAAAAGTCTTAGTAATATAAAGGAACCTAGAGGAAAATAATAGGATTAAATACTAGGTTAAATAAAAAGGGTATAACTTAATCTATAATACCTAGGAACCTATTAAAAGCTTTAATATAATAAAATTAATTTAAGACTTTTAGAATAACTTAGGATTATATTTAAAACTCCTAATACCAGCTACTTAATAAATAAAGAAATAACCTAAGAAAAGGATATAGGAATTTCTCCTTATACTATAAGAAGATTTAAACCTTTATACTTTAAACTAAAGGTTTAGGAAAAAAAAGGATTAACAGTAACTTCAGAAGGATTTAGGAAAGTATTACTAAAAACAGTACTTTAATTAATAATATTTACCGCCTCTACTACTTAAATATTAATTACTACTTCCGCTTTTACCTTTTTTACTTTATTTAGCTTATTAAGAGAATAAGTACTATAATAAAGTATTTATTTACTATAAACGTTAATTTATTTTTATTACTCCTATAATTAAGCTAACTGCAAAAACCTTTTATTTATTTACTAAGTTAATAATATTATTTACTATTATTATTAAAATAACTTTTATTTAGTTTTATATTTTTTAGTATTTAAATACTCTTTTTTAATAGTTAATTATTACGTTAATTACTATTAGCTACTAAACCCTATACTAAAAGTAAAAATTTACTTACCTACTGCTAAGGAAATCCTATTCCTATTATAAAAGCAGCTATAATATATATACTTTTTATATCTATTATAACCCTTTACTATTTTACAAAATAAACCTTTTACTTTACAAAAAGAATAAAGTATAATAATAATATTAATAATCTTAATTACTAATACTACTACTTTTTAATTTTTCGTTAACTTTTTTTTAATAGATAATTATTACTTAATAATACTACAAGGTATTTTATAAATAAAAAAAGATCTACTTTTAGAAAAAAAAAGGAACAGCCCGACCTATATACCTAGCCTTAAGGATAAAACTAATAAAAAAAAGGTATTATATTATAACCTAATCTAGAATATATACCTTTTAGAAATACTATGGAAGAAACAGCTAATTATAGGTAAACCTTATGGGCTTACCTAGGTATGTACTTTATAATATATAAGCCTTAACCTTAGGGTTATAGGCTTACCAGGTATAATAGGACTTTATAAAGTAAGCTACCAGAAATAACTAAATATATAAGATTTAATTCTCTACGCTCTTTAGATAATTTAAATAAACAGTCGTTAATAAAGCATTAAGATTAAATATAAACTAAATCTTTATTATATCTTACTTACTTTATAATTACACTTACTTAAAGTTACTTCTTATTCTCTCTGCTAACATAAACTAATTAACCTTAGCTTATTACTTTAGGAACTTACCCTATACTATCTAGTATTAGGTCGGGACGTCACAATTACCTTTAAATAAATATTCTAATATTATAATTTATT
>NW_028145242.1:0-1746 GCF_050948025.1 Trichoderma camerunense
CTAAAACTAATACTTTAACCAGTACTTACTAAACCTATAAGAATATTATAAAAATACTATTTTAAATTACTTACTAAATTAAACTTAAAATATAAAAAATTATATTAATATATATATAATATATTAAATAATAAAAGTAAAATAGTATTTACTATATAATAAACTTATAATATTACTAATACTTTTAAAACTTTAAAAAAAAATCTTAATAAATTTTATTATTAAATTATTAAAAATTAAGTATAAAAGGTATAAGTATAATATTATTTTAATTATTATAAATTAGTTTATAAAGTATATATTATATATTTTATATTTAAAAAATATTAATAATAAAGGTTTTATAAATAAGTTTTTTTATTATATATTTAATTAATTTAAAGTATTATAGGGGATTATATTAAATTATAAGTTAATATTTATTAATATATTTTAGTAAAACTTTTATTATTTTTTAAAATATAAATAATAACTTAGTATTATATTTTATCCTTAAATAAATAATTAAATAAAATAATAAATTTAAAATTTAAAATATTACTTTTAGGTTTTTTATAATAAAAACTAAATAAATTAAATTTATAAACTTCCTTTAGTAAAATTTATTTATAATATAGTATAATATTTAATAATTTATAAAACTTTTATATTACTATTTTATAAGTTTTAACTAAAGGCCTTAGGTATAAGGGAGTGGCCCGGAGGGCTCCAGCAATAGCTAGCGCTGCTATTCCCTAGCGGGGTTACCGCTTGCTAATTGCGTTATAAACAGTAAAAGAATACGAATTAAACTTACTAACAGCCGCAAGTTTAACTAGCTATATAAGGCTTATAGGGCACTTCTAGGTTATAGGGATCGGGCGTAGCCCGAATCTGTAACATACCTCCCTTCCTACCCTTCCCTATAGGCCTTACCTCGCACCCCCCAGCCTCTGCCTAACCCTACGATAGTACACTTTACGGGCTGCAGGCCCCTGTAAGCCTAGGAACAGAACCCCCTGTAAGGTTCCCTCTTATTATAACCCGGGTTCGAACCTAAGACCTTAGGTAGCAAGTTTAACTGTAAGGGAGTGGCCCAGAGGGCTCTAGCGATAGCTAGCGCTACTATTCCCTAGCGGGGTTACCGCTTGCTAATTGCGTTATAAACAGCAAAAGGATACGAATTAAACTTGCTGACAGCCGCAAGTTCAACTAGCTATATAAGGCTTGTAGGGCACTTCTAGGTTATAGGGATCGGGCGTAGCCCGAATCCGTAACATTAGGGATTAATTAAATTTAACTTTTATATATAAATAATAATATTATTATAAAAGTTTAAAAAATATAAAATATATATAAAGTAGTAGTATAAATATTATAAAAAGTTAATAAATTTTATTAAAAGTAATATAATAAAAAGTATATAAAGAAAAAGTTTAAAGTTAATAATTAAGTTTTTATTTTAATAAAGTATTTAAATTTATAAAAATTAATTTAAAAACTTATTAAAAAATTTATAAAATTATATTAAGTTAAATATATTATAAAAAATAATAGCTTTATATATTAATTATAACTTTTATTATTAATTAAAATTTATAATATTTTTAATATTATAAACTTTAAAAAATTTAAAAGTTATAATAATAAATTAATAAAATTACTAAATTACTTTTTTATATTAAATATAATATATAAAGTTAAAAAAAATATTTTTTATTAATATAATAAAATAAAAATTATATTATATTAAGTAAAAAGGATACT
>NW_028145241.1:0-1724 GCF_050948025.1 Trichoderma camerunense
TTTTTATATATTAATTATATTATATTTAAATTTTATTATTTAAATTATTTTATTATTTATATTTTAAATTTATTTTTAAATCTTAATATAATAATTATATTTTATAATTTAAATTTTTAAAATTTAACTTAATTAATTAAATTAATTAAATTAAATTATAAATTAATTTTAAATTTTAAATTAAAAATTAAATATAGTTTTTCTTTAATTTAATTATTATAATTTTATTAACTTTTTTAATAATAAATATAACTTTTATAAAGTAATATAAAGGTTTTCTTATAATTATTTTTTTTAAATAATTTATTTTTTATACTTAGGAAAATATATATTATATAAATATTAGCTTTTATAAATATAATAATAAACTAAAAATAAAATATTTACTTAATATAAAAGTTAATTTATTATTAAATATTATAAAATAATACAATAGTTAAATATTTAATAACTACACTGACATTATCCAGGGGAAAATACAAAGCTACCCCTAGTACACAGAGCTAGCTATGTTCTGCAGATCAGTCTAGGGCTAGCACAGATCAATCTACATCCGGAGTACATCAGCGGGGAAGAAGAGCAAGGTAGCGCCCACCACGCATGCAGTAGACCATCAAGAACAATCCAGAAACTTTCCTCTTCTTATTTTCTAGTAGTCGCGCGGCACACACGAATGGACTTTGTCTTCCTGAAATAGTTGCTTTGTCAGGCACATAGATCCGCGGCACCTATAACAGGCTTCCCATCTATATTTGGCGGTCGGAGGTGAAACGTCGGTATTAAAACGAGATTATGATACTGGAAGCCACATCCACTGCAAAGAGGGAACCGACAGACATGGTAGATGGACGTCTGTATGGAAACAGCGAGCCGAAAATGGGTGCGCCAAAGATTGCTGAGAGAGAAATGAGGAAACAGAGGACTGAAGTCATTAGGACTGAAGTCCTCAGACGAGAATAGCAACAGGGGGGGGGGGGGCCCTTGATCCTGGTTGCTAGCTACAGTACTAGCAGAGAGGTCTGGAGGTCGGATAGGTAGGTGGCCAAAACCGAGTACTAAGTATAGAAGCGGGTTGGCTGCGGCTGTATTTATACCCCTTATGGTTTTGGCTGCCTAAAATAGTAGTATGAATTACTTAATTTAAAGAGTTAAGTAGTACTTTTTATTTTATTTTAGAAGTTATAAGTAAGTTTTCCTTCTTAAATTTAAAGGATAAATTACTTAACTAAGATAAAAATAATAATTATTAAACTTTTATTTAGTAGTTATTAATTAAGTAATAGTATTTTATTTATTTATTTACTTAATAATAACTTAATTAATTAATATTTTTTTATAAGTAATTTAAGTTATTTTTTTTATTTTTTTTTATTTTTTAAATTTTAGTAAAAAATTTTATAATATTAATAATATTTTTATTATAAGTTTTTATAATAATAATTATTATTTTAATTATAATTATAATTAATTTTTTATTACCTTTAGTTCTTATAATTATTCTTTATTAAAAAAATATTTTATTAAGTAATTTTTTAATTTTAAAAATATTATATATATAATTTATTTTTAAAAATTATTATTACTTTTTATAATTTAATAAAAAAATAAAATAAATTTATTTAATTTAATTAAGTTATTAAATTATAAATTATAAAACTTAAAGCTAATTATATATAACGAACCGGTCTATACTAGATAGTATAGGGTAGTTTCTTAAGGTAATA
>NW_028145240.1:0-1686 GCF_050948025.1 Trichoderma camerunense
TTAAAATAAATAGGCTAAGTAATAAACTTAACTATAAAAAAGTTAGGCCTTATAAAATTTTAAAGAAAATTAGTAAAGTTAATTATAAATTAAACCTTTTAGAATAACTAAATAAACAAGGAAAATTAATATACCCAATTTTTTACATCTTACTATTAAAAAAAGTATTAATAAATAAAAATATAAAAAAACTTATTAAAGATAAAATTATTATTAAAGGTAAAGAACTTAAATATAAGATTAATAAAATAATATTACTAAAAATAAATAAAATAATTAATAAACTCTACTACTTAGTAAAATAAAAAAAATATAATAGAAGCGTAAACAGCTAGGAACTAAAAAGTAATTTTAAATATACTAGTACTACTTTAAAGAACTTCTAAAATAAACTCCGTAAATACTTATAAGTATAATAAAAACCTATAATAGAAGAACCTGCACCCCTAAGGCTACCTAGGACAATAATAAGGGAATACCTTTTAATAAGGTAAAAAGATTTAAATCTAAGGACCCTAAATTATTAATAAAGGAAAGCTAATTAACGGCTACTACCTATAAACTTAAGGTTATAGGATTATTTAAATTAGGTAGCGACGTTTTAGCTTAATAAAAGGCCTCCGCTTCTCGCTCCTGCTCCTTACGCTCTGCCTTTTTAACTTACTCCAGCTCCTCTAGATTTTTAATACTATAAGCAATAGCTTATTATATTTTTTTAGACTATTCCTTTTTTTTAAAATAAAAACGTTTAACTTATACAGCAACTTTAAGCTACTCCTCCTTAGCCTTCTCTAGATCGGAATTAAGCTTAGTACTATAGGTAGCTATTTAATAAAGTTAGGATACTAATAGACTAAAAGCCTTATAGTTAAATTATTAATAATAAACGTACTAAGAATAATAAAGAGAATCTTTTTTAAAAATAATATATTAATAACTTTATTTTTTATAGTAAAAGTACGACTTTATTACTAACGGATTTAGTAAAATAAAATATTTAAGAGCCTTACGCTATAGTACCTAAGAAAACTTAGAATACTTACGTTTACTATCAGCTATAGTTAGTATAAATATAAGAAGAATAAAGAAAATAAAACTTACTAAGGTACATAGGGATCCCTAGGTATAATATATAATAGGTCTTAAGGATAAAACTAACGGGAGGGGGATATTATATTATAAGCTAACTTTTATAGCTGTAACCATAGGCTGCCCTAGGTAGAAGGCTATAGATAAACAACGGGCTAACTAACTAATAAAGAATAACTTAATAAAATTAATTATTAAGTTAATTAAGTGTAACTTAATAAACTCTATCGTTAAGGATATCGAGGATACCTAGCTAACTAGGTATATAACTTTTACTTTTTTATATTTATTTAAAAATAATTAAATAACCAGTTATAAATATAAAATAATACTTAATTATACCTACGAGAGTATTATCTACTAGTTATGTAAATAAACCCTTTTTACCCTTATTAATTACCTACCAGTCTAGCCTAGCCTATTCGCCAATATAAACCTAGCATAAGGTTTATCCCTTAGGAATTCCTCTTATACTAACACTATAAGAGCTCAGCTTATTATAATTAATTATTATAAAGCTTATAAAATTTATAGGTTTTATATAGCTTATTTATAAATAATATTAGTTATTTAGTTAAATTAAAAAAAAGTAGTTTT
>NW_028145239.1:0-1656 GCF_050948025.1 Trichoderma camerunense
TTATATTTAGAAAAATCTATACAATATATATATAAATAAAAAAAATAAAGGTTTTATAATTAAAATTAAGTTATAATAGTTATTTATTATTATATAACTTTAGGAAATTAATTTATAAATAATTAAAAATTTTATTATTATACTTAGTTTTACTAAAATAATAATTATATTTATAATTTTAATTATATTATATTACTTTTTTAAATTATACTATTACTTTTAACTTTATTAAATTAATAATTATATTAAAAAATAAGTAAATTATAATATAATATATTAATTAATTATATTTAAAAACTATTTACTATCCTTAGCTTTACTAAATTAATAAGTATATTATTTAAATAAGAGTTCTTTTATTTACACTGTAACGTATTTCTATTTAAACTGTAGTAGTCCATGCCTATATTAAAATTAATATATACACCACCGATCCTATTAATTCCTACTAAATTACAGTATAGCGCCGTGGAATATTATATACTTAAAAACTTTATATAAGACTAAGTTAAAGATATTGTAATACCTTTCCTCAATGATAACGCCCTCCTTAGTAATAGAATTCTTAATCTACTGCTTTTCTCTGAGATATTAATTAGCATTAGTCTTAATAAGATCTAGGACTTCTTTTTATTAAATACGCTAGTAAAGGCAGAGGCTGCAGCTGCGGCTGCGGCTGCTGAAGTAGATAACTTTAATAACTTTAACTTTAATAATAACGACTTTAATAATATAAACTGGCTGTAATATTATTAATTTAACGATAAGGGCCTGTTTTATTACGTTAGAGGCGAGTATAAGGAGATGCTGCTGCCTTTATATACTAAGAGGCTATTACAGCTGCCTATTTATACAATTGGGTTGCTGTAGTAAGTTAAGGAAACTGCAGAGGCTATAGAGGCTGAGGAGATTATATTAAAAGCCTTAGAGGCCGGGGAGATTATATTAAAGGCTAAGGAGACTATAAAGGCTGTAGAAATTATATTAAAGACTACGTTAGAGCTAAAGATTTTATTACTGCTGCTTTTAAAGCTATATAATATATATAATAAGTTTTTAACTTTTTTATAGACCTTTTACTATAAAAATAGTACTGCTTTTTAGATTAAATAAAGTTTAAACCTATAGATAATTAATAATAAAAAAGTCTTTACTTATTATACTTTTATTTATAACTACGTTAATTATTTACTTAAAATAAATAAAGGAATTTAATATTTATTAAGCTAGTAAATAAAATACCTTTATAAAATTATAATATTAGTAATTAAAAATATTAATTAAAAGTAGTTTTATTATATTACCTATACTAAATATAATTATAATTTTTTAATTTATTTATTAATATATAATATATATTATTATTAAATTTTAGCTTAGTAATAGTAAAAGAAAGATTTAGCTAAGTATTAGGCTTTTTTTATATATAAAATATTAAAAATTATAAAAGACTTTAATACTACTAAACTTATATTCTTTTATTAATTAAATATCTATAATAATAAGTAAAAGATTTAAATTAAAGGATTTAATAATTATTAACTACCTAAGCCTAGATTAAATAACTTTAAAATAATAACCTTTATTATTATATTAAATTTAATATTAATAATAAGCAGGGTTGTAAAATTAGTTAGTAGTTTTTAGTTTTTTTAT
>NW_028145238.1:0-1634 GCF_050948025.1 Trichoderma camerunense
ATTTTTTTATTTTAATATAAAACTTTTTTTATAAAGGTTATATCCTTAGGGAATTAATTTAACGTTTAGTTATTAACCTTATCTTTAATTTTCTTAAGAATAGGGTTTCTATTTTTAATAGTAAAAAAGGTGTTAATAGCTATTAGTTTATAATACCCTTATGCTGTTTTTTAAAATATTAATAAAGTAAGTTTTAGTATTAGTTTAAAGTAGTTTTTTCTATAGCTAAAAGCGTTTATATAACTATTTTCTAATCCTTTATAGGGTATAATCTTAAAGTTATATTTAGCTATAAGCCTAAGATACTTTTCTTACTGTATAGAAATATCTATTTTTTTTATAATAAGATTTATAAGATTTTTATAATTTAAATATATAGTAATTTTATATTTATTACTTAGTAAATATAATCTTTATTTTTTAAATACTTTAAAGATAGCTATAAGTTTTTAGTTATAGGTAGAGTATTATAGTTCAAGTCTATGGAGTTTTTTAAAAAAGAAGGCTACTAAATATAGTATTCCTTTATTATCTTATTAACTAAGAACTTCTTTAATTATGTAGTTTAAAGTATCTATTTTAATAATAACTAGTTTCTTTAGATTATATATTTGTAGTACTGGTGTACTAGTAATAGTATTTTAAAGTATTTTAAAGGCTTCTAAGGCCTTTCCTTTATATTTAATTAGTTAATTTTTCTTTTTATTATTCGGGTTTTTCTTAATAAGGTCCGTAAGTAGTATAGTAATTTTACTATAGTTTTAGATAAATCGCTAATAGTAGTTAGCTAGTTTAAGGAAGCTCTATACTTCCTTAACTATTTTAGGGACCTTTTATTCTATAATAGCTGCTATTTTAGCAAAGTCTATTTTAATTTATCCTAGGGAGATAATATATCCTAGGAAATTAACTTCCTATATATAAAACTAATATTTCTCTAGCTCTATATGACAAGCTGAGCTCCTATATAGTTAGTATAAAAGGAATTCCCAAGGGATAAACCTTATACTAGGTTTATATTAGCGAATAAGCCAGGCTAGACTAGCAGGTAATTAACAAAGGTAAAAGGGTTTATTTACATAACTAGTAAATAATACTTTCGTAGGTATAATTAAGCGTTATTTTATATTTACAACTGGCTATTTAAACTATTCTAATAAGCATGCGAATAAGACTTATATACCTAGTTAAATCTGGGCTTATATAGCTCGTAAGATAAGTATAAAAAGCATAAGCTTGCTAGGCTTGTTGAATAAGTAAAATAAGCGAGACTTAATTAGCTATTTAGATTATAGTTAATCCGGTTACACCTAGTTAGTTGGTCTATTGTTACAACCTTAAGTATTAGGTTGTGATATAATATCCCCCTCCCGTTAGTCTTATCCTTAAGACCTTACTCCTTATAGTATAAGTAACCTACTTCCTATCCTATAAGTCCTTACCTTATCCTTTTATTTTTTTATTACTTAATATCTAATTATTATAATTATACTAACTAAACCTAAGGAGTATAAAATTAATAAATAAAAGCAGTATAGCAATCTCTACTTATTAATATTATCTTACTTAGTTAAAATAAATAAATATTTTACCTATAAGTCTTTAGGTATAGAGTGTTTTTTCTTAAAGGGTAA
>NW_028145237.1:0-1623 GCF_050948025.1 Trichoderma camerunense
AAGGAGTATAAAATTAATAAATAAAAGTAGTATAGTAATTTTTACTTATTAATATTATTTTACTTAGTTAAAATAAATAAATATTCTACTTATAAATCTTTAAATATAAAGTATTTTTTCTTAAAAGGTAAATTTTTTTATTACTTAGCCTATGTTATTAGTTAAAAGTCCCTTTATAATACTAAATAACTTTCTCTTATACAATTTTGCAAAGTAGCTGCTTAATATATTAAGTTAAAAGTAGAAATTAAAGTAGCTAAAGAAAAGTATAAGCAAAAGCTTAAGTATCTTTGTTTAGCTAGTGTAAAGGTTAAGTACCTTTATAAAAAGAAGAAATAATAATATTAAAAAATAATATATGCTATTATGCAGGGTATTAATAACTTAGATAAGTTAAATAAGGTTAAGTATATAGAAGCGGAGGCCTTACGTTAGGCTAAAATATTATTACCTAATCTACCTAATCCCGTAACTCTAGGTCTAAAGGTTATTAATATTAATTTCTTTTTTAACGTTAATTTAGGGTTTTTAGATCCTAATCTTCTTACCTTAGTAAGGGGTATTTCTTTATTATTATCTTAGGTAGTTTCAGGGGTATAGGTTCTTCTATTATAATTTCTTATTATACTTATAAGTATTTACAGAGTTTATTTTAAAAAGTTTTTAAAGTAGTACTAGTATATTTAAAATTATTTTCTAATTCCCAGCTATTTACACTTCTATTATACCTTTTTTATTCTACTAGGTAGTAGAGTTTACTAATAATTTTATTTATTTTTAGTAATATTATTTTATTAACCTTATATTTAAGTTCTTTACCTTTAATAATAATTTCGTCTTTAATAAATTCTTTAGTATTTTTATTTATTAATACTTTCTTTAATAGTAAAACGTAAAAAATTAAGTATACTAGTTTTCCTTATTTATTTAGTTATTCTAGGAGGTCTAGTTTATAATTAACTTTACTAATTTTCCTTAAAATTTTATAAGGCCTAACTTTTTTATAATCTAGCTTATTACTTAGCCTGTTTATTTTAATATTAGCTTATTTTTCTCCTTAAGTATATTAAAGTAAGTAGATTATATCTCCCTTCTAAAAGGTTAGTTCTTTAAGCCTTTTTCTATTTGTATACTTCTTTATACGTTTTTATATAAGTTTAAGTTACGTACGTAGTTTTTAATATAGTTCCCTAAGCTTATTTACCTTAAGTATAGCTTTTTATATATCTTCTCCCTTTTACAGTATTTTATATACCTAAGGATAATATTCTTTATTAACGTAAAATAGTAAAAGCTTCGTTAATTCTAAAACTAAATTATTATAAAAGAATTTTACATTAGGTAAGTACTTAACCTAGTTATTTTAGTTAAAGTTAATATAGTTTTATAAATATACTTTAATAATTTAGTTAATATATTTTATTTATCTATCCGTTTATAGGTAATAAGCAGTACTGGCTTTATAGTTAGTTCCTATTTTTACTACAGCGCTTTACTAATATTTAGATATAAACGTTAATCCTCTGTTAGAAATAATTTCTATAGGTAATTTATGTTTTAAGGCTACGTACTTTTATATTATATAGCCTAGTTCTTCTACTATACTTCCTTCTTTATAGGGGA
>NW_028145236.1:0-1609 GCF_050948025.1 Trichoderma camerunense
AATTATAAAAAGCTAAATAGAACTTCTAAACTTATAAGGGGAATGGAAATTAGATTAATATTAAGCATTACTATAAATATAACCTTATAATTATAATTACTAATAGATACTACTAATATAAAATATATAATAAAAACCCTTAAGTAGTATAAACACTATCTCACCTTAATAATATTAATCTTAAAGAAACGCAGCTAAAGTAGTTTATAGTAATCAATCTTAAGGATACCTACTACTTAGCGTATATTAAAAAAAATAAGGAAACCCTAAAGAATAAAATTCCTAAGAAAAAAGATAATAAGTCTAATAACCTTCCTAAAGAATTTATTAATACTATTATATAATTAACATAACTGTTAAAGTTTTTAATAAAAGTAATTATTAAAAAGCATAAACTTATAATATTTCTTAACAGCAGAGCCTAAAGTAACTATATTTTACCTACGCTTATATTTAAGCTACAGCTTCTATATAGAAATAAAAGTAATAAGAGCTATAATATATTTATAGTAAATAACTAAAAATTTAAATATAATAGAGGGATTATTAATACTAAGACGTTTTTCCTTAATATTAAAATCTAAGGTAAAATAGAGAAGATTAGTTTTAACGTACTAGATATCCCAGGATTTAAAGCCTTATTAGGATATATATAGCTAAGGGAGAGTAACCCTTAGGTTAACTAAGAGACAGGCTAAGTAAATTAAGTAAATAACTTTAGTCTACTAAGAACACTAAACCTTAAATTATAACTATTTTAGGAGAAGTAATAAAAAGGTAATATACTGCCGAAAGACCTAAAGCTCCCTAAACTAAAAAATAAAAAACCTAAAAATATAAAAGTTAAATTTAAGGCCCCTTAAGAAGTACTATAATAATACTAAAATAAATAAAATAAAGTAAAATAATAAAGGATCTATAAAATAATTACTTTAATATAAATAAAACTCCGAAATCTTAATAAAGCTCTTTTAAAAGCTAAAAAAGAAGCTAACCTTAGCCCCAAGGAATAATAAATAACTAAAGTTCTACAATAGTATTATAAATATAAGAAACTATACTAGAAAACCTTAGAAATAGGACTACTGCCTTATATAGAATAAGACTATAAGATTATACTAAAGGAAGGAACTTCTCTAAAGTTCTATAAAATCTATAATCTTAGTAAATTTAAGCTTAAAATACTTAAGGAATAAATTAAAGAATAACTCCAGAAAGAATATATCTACATCTCCGATTTACCTACTAAATACCCTATTATCTTTATACTAAAGAAAAATAAAAAACTTTAACTAGTTATTAACTATTAATAACTTAATAATATTATTATTAAAGACAGAACCTTATTACTACTAATTAATAAAATTAAAGAATACCTTACTAAGATAAACTATTTTATAGCGCTTAACTTAACTAAGGCCTATAAACTTACTTACATAAAGGCAGGAGATAAATAAAAGACCGCTTTTAAAATATAATACAGTCTTTATAAATACCTTATTATACTGCAAAAACTTACTAATACCCCTACGTTATTTTAGAAGTAAATTAACTATATACTAAAGGTATATTTAAATAATTTTATTATTATATATATTAATAATATCCT
>NW_028145235.1:0-1585 GCF_050948025.1 Trichoderma camerunense
CCCTTTTATTTTTATATTATAATATAGCTTAACTTAACTAAAAGTAGCTGATAATCCTTACTTAGGCTTAGATTTAGTTAATTATAATAGTTATTTAGGTCTAGGTTATTTAGGTCTAGGTTGTTTAGGTTTAGGTTGTAGAAGTAAGCTTACTTTTTTAATCTATAGATAGAGAAATATAGCTTATTTCCGTTAGTATTTTAAAGTAGAGCGCAGCCTTTTTAATCTATAAATTAAACTAGCTACTAATAGTAAGTTATTTTAATTCTTAATCTATAGATTAAAAAGCCTAAGCTTTCTTTTTTATTTATATAGTATAAATGCTAGGGTTATAGACTTTACTTAGGTTTAGCTAATAGGTTTTACTTAGGTTAAGATCTGGTTAACTATAGTGGTTGTTTTAGTCTATGGTTGTTCTGGTTTAAATAGTCTATGTGTACTTATTATTTACTAGTGTTACTGGAGTCGTTAGACTTGAATAACTGATGGATTAATGAATAGGAATACTTTAAACCCTTTGGGTAATTGCTCTTTGTATTAATAGCTGGATTATAATATAGTTTTTCGCTAAATATATCTTAACTTCCTTTATAATATATACCCACTAATATTTTTAGTAAAATATAAATAAATATTAATTATTATATAAAAATAGCTTTATAGTTTTTCTTTACTATATATTAATATTAATATTATAATACTATTTATACTTATATAGCCTTTCCCCTTTAATAGTTATATAACGGAATACTAATTAATACCTTTATAAATAGGCTTAATAAAAATTATAATATATTATACCTTAATTAAAAATATTTTATTATATTAGTTTATATTTTTTATCTTATACTTTAGGGTATATATATACTTTAATCTTAGGTTATATACTAACCTTTTATTTACTAATTCCTTAGGGGTTTATAGTTACTTTTAGGTATAAGGCTTTTTTTTATATTTTATATTTTTATATTTCTTTTTCTTTCCGGTAGAATATCTTAATTATATACTTTTTTTACTATCCCTGACTTTTAGCCTTAGCCTTACTTTCTAATAATCCTAGCCTTAATAACTTTCTAGCTTTAATAACTTTCTGGTGGTTTAATATATTACTTAATAGCTTTACTTTTAATTTTTAATAAATTAACTTAAAATTTTACTAATTAATATTAAATTTAAATAAATTTTATAAATTTTATTAATTAAAAATTATACTTTATATTACTTTATTATATTTATAATATATATAAATATTATTTTGCTTTTACCTATGGCTAAATATTATTTAACGGACTTTACTTTAGTTTTTAACGGACTTAACCCCCTGTGGTTTTATAGGGCTATATAAATTCTTAACGGACTCTAGTATAATCCGTTGCTATATAGGTAATAGGTAGTCTAGGAAATTATTTTTATATTTTTACTTATATAAAGGATAGTTGAAGTGCTTTTTAGTAATATAGTTTAATAGCTTAGTAGTATTTATAAATTAGTATTTATTATAATCTTTAAGTATATATATTTTAATATAGCTATGTATATTAATAATAACTTTGCTTATATTATATAAGTAATATACTACTTCTAG
>NW_028145234.1:0-1561 GCF_050948025.1 Trichoderma camerunense
TTATATATTTAGTTATTTTTAGTAATTTACTTTATAAAGTTTTATTATATTTAGTAAATTTATAACCTTATATTACGACCTGATTTAGAGTATATACCTTTTAGGAATATTATAGAAGAGACAGCTAATTATAAATAAGCCTTATGGGCTTACCTAGGTACGTATACTATAGTATATAAGCCTTAACCTCAGGGTTATAGGTTTACCAGGTATAATAGGACTTTATAAAGTAAGCTACTAGGAATAACTAAATATATAAAATTTAATTCTCTATACTCTTTAAATAACTTAAATAAATAGTCGTTAATAAAGTATTAAGATTAAATATAGACTGAATTTTTATTATATCTTACTTACTTTATAATTACACTTACTTAAAGTTACTTCCTATCCTCTTTGCTAATATAAACTAATTAACCTTAGCTTATTACCTTAGGAATTTACCCTATATTATCTAGTATTAGGTCGGGACGTTATATATTAATAACTTTTATTTAGAAGGATATTAAGTACTTTTAAGTAATATAAGCTATTATGCCTAGAATAGGACTAGCCCCCGGGAACCTAATTATTAACCCTAGTGCATTTACTAAAGACGAAGATAGGAATATTATTATATAAGATTTACTAAATATTATTACTTTTAAAAATACTAAACTTTCTGTACTTATTTAAAATATATATAAAGTTTAATAAAATTTAGTTAAGAAACTTAATAAAGAAAAACCTAAGACTGTTAATATTAAAATCCTTATTAAATAACAACTACCTCCTATATTTAAAAAAAACGTTAAAGAACTCTGCTTATATTTTATTTAACTTAAAGTATACTTTAAGGATTATAAAAATACCTTTAATACTACTAAAAAGAAGGTTTACTTTACTGCTTTACGACTTAAAAGTACTACTTTAAAATAATTTAGACTTATTTTAGATAACTATTTAAAAAACCTAGCTGGCGGAATAGAAGAATAGACTTAATAAATCTTTAGTAATTATAATAAATATATCTTTAAACTAAAGAAAGTATTTAAGAATATTAGCGAAAACTAGATAGCTGAAAATATCTTAACTATAATATATTAAAAAGGAAAATATTTAAATTACGCTATAAAATTCCAAGATATTTCCTCCTGCGTTAAGTAGAATAAGTTAGCCCTTATTAAATAGTTTTATAATAGACTTAAGAAAGACGTTAAGGGAAAAGTTTACGATATTAATTAATTAACTTATACCTTAATCTTATTTATAAATATTTACGTTTAGGCTAATAACTTATTATATAAACTTAAAACTAATACTACTTAGTAATACTAGTAAAACGAATACTAAGCTAATTAAGGTAAAAAATAATATAAGAAAATTGCTAAGGATAATAGTAGTAGACCTAGAAGAATAAATTTAGATATTCTACAGCGTAAAAAAGAATTTAAGTACTATAACTGTAGTAAGTCTGGCTATATAGTATAAAACTGCTAAGTACTTAAGAAGGAATGTAAAAATAAAATTCTAAAACTAAAAAGAGAAGTTTATATCTTAGATAAAGAAAAATAATCCCTTG
>NW_028145233.1:0-1550 GCF_050948025.1 Trichoderma camerunense
AAGGCTTAGATAATATAATAATATATTTAAATTAAAAAAATATATAAAAATTATATATATTATTATATAGAAATATATTTTTATTAAAGTTATTATATAACTTTACTTTTTATAAATAATATATATAGCTTTATTATTACTAAGGCTATAGTTTTTACCTTTAAGTAGCTCTTAGTATAAGCTATATTTTAAAGCAACTATAAAAGCTACCCCTAGGGAAAGCTTTTATTTACTTTAGGGCAGCTTACTATATTTAAATAAGCTATTTTTTTAAACTTAAAAGTAGGCCTTTTATTTAAAAAAGGCCTTATAATTAACTTTAGGCTATTATTTTAAAATACCTCTCTAATAGAATCCCCTAGCCTACTTATTAGTCTTTATAATAACTATAACTAAACTAATATTTTTCTATATTAACTCTTTAAAATCTCTCTAACTTTACATTCCTTATATTATATTATCTTACTCCTATTATTTAAACTACCTAAATCCTCTTATTAGCTATATAAAAATTTAAATAATTTAAAACTTCCTACTACGTCTATATAATACCTACTATTATATTTATTTATCTACTAATCCCTTAAACCTAATCTCCCCTTTCTTCTATCCTTCTATTATATTAACCTATCTACCACTCTCCAAGCTCTACCTTTATTTAACTATTTTATTATTAATTACCATCTTCCCCAGCTTACTACCTACTATTATTAATAATACTATAACTATTTACTTTAATACTTTTATTTTATAATACCTCCTTTACTTAGCCTTTCTCCTACTTAATTTTTTATTATTTTTTAATATAAGTTAGTATACTACTACCGGGAACCTATATATTTAACAGGTTTTATAGCCTCTATCTATCTCTTTATCTTCCCCCTTGTTTTCGCCTATATTTATATATATCCCTTCTTTCTCCCCTCCCTTAAAAGCTAATAACTTACCCATAAGCACTTTAAATCTCTTAAACTTAACCTACATCTTATATATTCTTACTAAGTATTTATAATATACCTTACTCTATATATATACCCTGTATAACTAATACTTAATTATACCCTCGCCCTATTCCTAAATCCTTACTTAAACCGCTTACTAGTATAAATCTATATATTTATAGTACCTTAGTTCTTTTATAATATACTATAAAATATTTTTAATATCCTTTTTATTTATTAACTTAATATTTATCTTTTTTATCCTCTTTTCTACTACCTTCTGCTTTTTTCTTACTACTACTACGCAGTTATTAATTAACTCCTAGTTATTTTATTATTATAGGCCTAATATATTTAACTTAATCTACTGCCTCTTTATTACTTTAAGTACTTATACTTCTTCTACTGCTATATTTAGCTAATAAAATACCTACAGTATAATTATTACCTACTATAAATTCTACTATATTAATAATAAAAACTATTTACCTATATTCAGTCCGCCTATATCTAACTTACTTTTAAAATATATTTAACTACCCTCCTACTAAATCCTTACTTATTATAAAAGCATTATCTCTAACGGTAGCTAAAATATTAATATTACTA
>NW_028145232.1:0-1547 GCF_050948025.1 Trichoderma camerunense
AGGCTTTATTTTAAAAAACTTTAATTAACTTTAATAAAAGTATATAAATACTATTATATATTAAATAAAATTATATAATAAAACTAAAAAAAAGAAAATAATTAAAATATTTTTTATTATATAACCTTAATTAATTAAAACTTAATATCTTTAATAAATAAATATAAGAATAAAAGGAGAAGGAATATATTAAAATCTTTAACTCCTTAGTATACTACCCTATTATCTTTATCCTAAAGAAAAATAGAAAATTATAATTAATTATTAATTATAAATAATTAAATAATATTATAATTAAAGACTAAACCCCTTTACTATTAATATCTAAAGTATAAGATTAATTATAAAAAGCTATAATATACTTTTAGTTAAACTTTACTAATACTTATAGATTAACTAAAATAAAGGAAAAATATAAATAAATAATAATCTTTAATACCTTAGGAAAATTTTATAAATTCTTAATAATACCCTAAAGATTAACTAATATATTTATATCCTTTTAGAAAAGGATTAACTATATCCTACTATACAAAGGGTACGCTATAACCCGCTAAATTACTTACTTTTCGTCTATGCACCTACTTAACAACCTCCCCCAGACTATATACTTTTTATCTATATATAACTAAGGGGCTAGCTAGCTAATATACCTATACCCTATTAAATATATTTATATAGTAGTAAACATATATTTATAAATTTATAAACTTAAAACTAAAAAGTAAAAAACAGTAGACTAAAAATTATTATTATCTATAATCTATTTATATCTCTTCTTTATAATATTTATATTTTACTAATTTCTTATTTTATTATTAAAATACCTAATCCTAACTTAGCTACATTAGGCCTTTAGCTTAAGCCTAACACCAGTATTCTTATCTACAGTTATTATAAATATAAGTATACCCTTTTAATATATAATTCATATATAATAACGTATTTATAGGAAAAGCATAAAGTTCTATTAAAAATAAGAAAAAACCTTATAATAATTCTTAAGATACTTAATCTATAAAATCTAAACTAAGCGCCACCCTATAATAATAAATTACTAAAATATCCTCTACTATAGGTTTACAAAGGATTTATATATTCTAGTTGTAAATTTTATTTTCTAAACCTTTAACTTACTAAGTAATACTACTCTAATCCTTTACCTTTAAGATAAAACTGCTTTTATAATATTTATAAAACTTAGCAAAATTATAATAATAATATTAACAATCTTATTTAATATATTTATTTACAGACCTAGGTAACCAACTTAGCCCAGTAGTATTAGACTATTAAGTAGAATAGGAGATTATTCTAGCTAATTAAAGGCTAAGTAATATAAAATTACCTTAAGTCTATATAGCAGCAAAAGTATAAATAAAATTATAATAAAAGATCTAGAAATCTAATAGTAACTTATAATACTACTATATTTTTATACTTAATATTTACTAAGCAGTAACCTTAGTTAAAAAAAACTAAATAAAAGGATATATATAAAAGCAGGGATCAGAAACTTTTTTCTTCTCTTATAAAAATACTTTTCT
>NW_028145231.1:0-1546 GCF_050948025.1 Trichoderma camerunense
AATTAATAAACTCTACTACCTAGTAAAATAAAAAAGGTATAATAAAAATACAGACAGCTAAAAACCAGAAAATAATTTTAAATACATTAATACTGCTTTAAAGACTTTTTAAAATAAACTCCGTAAATAATTATAAATATAATAAAAAATAATATAGGAAGAACTAGAACACCCTATAAAAACTAAGAAAAAGATAAGGCAGTACCTCCTAATAAGGTAAGAGGATCTAGACTTAAGAATACTAAATTAGCGTCTAAGGAAGGCTACTTAACCCTACTTATAGATTATATATTGTAAAGAAGTTATACCTTTTTATACTATATATAAGCTAGCTTAAATTAGCGCTCTTCCTCCTTATAATAATCAGCCTTCTTTATTTCCTTAGTATTTAACCTATAATTTACTATTTCTACTTTATAAGCGTAAAGTAAATAATATAGCTTCTGCAACTTTATAAAATAAGCTAAAGTTTTATTACACTTAGCCTTTTACTAAGTAAGAAGTTCTTTATAATACTTCTATTAAGTAATTAATACCTCCTTAGTAAGCTCTTCTTAATATTTTAACTATTTAAGCTCCTTAGTAATATAATTAACTAAAGAAGGATAAAACGTTAGCCTAAATAATTAAAAGCAAAAATATTACACTTATAAAAAAACATAGGAATAAATAAGCTATTATAAAAACAACTAAGGTAGTAGTAATATATATATAAGTTACTACCCTTAACAGCTAGATAAAGTTGCTTATTTAAATAATAAAAGTAAGGTAATACCTTAAACCTAAAGGAATAAATAAAAGCTATGTAGGAATAATACTTCTCCGTAGACTTAGACTTAGGCTTACCTATATAATTAAACATAGTAATACTTAAAAAAAAAAGAAGGAATATTTACCTAGATTATAAGGAGGGGTTGTAACGTTTATGTAGGATATAGCTTAGGCCTTAAGGATAAGACCAACAGGAGGGGAGTATTATATTATAAACTAATATATTTATAGTTATAATAATAAGCCTATAAGGTAGGTACTACCTAGAATTATAAAGGACTAAAGGGTTAATTATAGTTAAGCTTACGTAATAGTAAGTAAGCTAAGGTAAGCTACTTTTTATTTAGGAAACTAGCTTACTTTAAACTAAGTAAGCTTAAGTAAGCTTTAAATTATATATTTATTTTATAATATTTATTTAAAATAGTTAAATAGCTAATTATAAATATAAAATAATATTTAATTATACCTACGAAAGTATTATTTATTAGTTATATAAATAAATCTTTTTTACTTTTATTAATTATTTACTAGTTTAGCCTAACCTATTTGCTAATATAAACCTAGTATAAGGTTTATTTTTTAGGAATTCCTCTTATATTAACCCTATAGGAGCTTAGCTTATTATAAAAAAGTTTTAGTAGTATAAAGGAATCCAGAAGAAAATAATAAAATAAAATACTAAGTTAAATAAAAAAAATATAACTTAATTTATAATACCTAGGAACTTATTAAAAGCTTTAATATAATAAAGTTAATTTAGGACTTTTAAAAA
>NW_028145230.1:0-1508 GCF_050948025.1 Trichoderma camerunense
CATTATTTATTAATAAATAATGGATAATGAATTGTTATTAAATTCGTTACTAAATTCATTAATAAAAAAAATACTATTTTTTTTATTTAAATAAAATATACTAATTATATTATATTAAAATATAAAATAATAATATTTATTATATATATTTTATAATATTATTTTTATTTTTATTATATAAGTTATAATAAAGCTATAATTTAAATAGTAAAATTTTTAGTATTCTTATAAGCTAAAAAAACAATTTTATATTATAAAAAAATTTACTATTAAAATAGCTAATTATAGCTATAAGCTATATAAATATTTTTTAGTATATTATAATATTTATTATTTATCTTTTATAATACTATTTTTAATTTTATTATAAAAGCTATAAATAAGGGCAACCTATAAGTATACGGGATCCTATATATTTAATCTATACTCAGGGGGTCTTAAAAACAACCACTGTCCCTAACCTAGCTCTACTATATCAGGGGGGTCGTTAATTAGCAAAAGGGTTATTAATTTACAAAAAAAAGATATATAATTTATAGTATATATGCTATATAAAATAAAGTACCTCGTAAACTATAAATATTATAATTTCGAAGGAAAAAATACTACTAGACTGCTGCTTAATATAAGGTAATGCTAAATGTAAGTGAAATAGCTTTTTTAAGTACAGGTTTAATAATTTGTTAAAGTAGTACTTTAGTTTATATAGTGCGTATACTAAGACTGAAGTATTTTACGAATTAACGACCCTTTTGCTACTTAACGACCCCCCTGATATAATGGAGCTAGGTCAGGGACAGTGGTCGTTTTTAAGACCCCCTGAGTACGGGATCCTATATAAATTACCTAAGTAATACAGCTTATAGTATATAATTAAGCTAAACTAGTATAGCTATAGCGTAAAGTAATATAATTTACAGTATATTATAGCGTATTATAGCTATAATACTTAAATAACTTAAATTAAGCTTTATATTTAAAAAAGATACTAAGGTTTAAAACTTACTACTATAAATAAGGATTTTAATTAACGGACTACTTTAGTTAATAATCTAATAATACTTTTACTCCCTATAGTTATTCTAGACTAAATTACTCCTAGTATTATAAATTATATATAAAGTACTTTAAATTAACTTTTTAAAAGCTTAATTTAAGTAATTTAAGTATTATAAATTTACTATAAACGTAAAGCTTAATTTAAGCTATTTAAGTTTTATAGTTAATTATATAGGTTAGTAGGGTTATATATTATAAATTATACTACTTTTACGCTATAACTACGTTAGTTATATATTGTAAGCTGTATTACTTAGGTAATTTATATAGGATCCTGTATAAATTAAACGTACGGGATCCTATATACCTATAGGTTGCTATAAATAAGCTGTAATTTAAATAGTAAGATTTTTAGTATTATTATAAGTTAAAAAGATAATTTTATATTATAAAGAAATTTATTATTAAAATAGTTAATTATAGGTATAAGTTATATAAATATAATTTAA
>NW_028145229.1:0-1473 GCF_050948025.1 Trichoderma camerunense
AAACTATATAAGTATACTATGTAATAAGTATTTTTAGGTTTATAACTTCTTATACCTTAATAAGCTTATTTTTTTTCTTAAGTACCTTTTATTAAATATTTTTATTAATTAGCTAAATAGCTTATTTTAACTTAATTAAAACTACTATTAGTATATTAATAAGTGTAATACTAAGTATTTTTATAATATAAGTATAAAGGTTATAGTTATTTACTTTTTCCTTACTATTAGCTAAAAAGTAAATAAAAATTTACTTATTTTTAATAGCTTTATTCTTTTACTTACTTTACTTAGGTTTCTTAGCTATATAAAGGTTATTAGCTCTATTACTACCTAATACTACTGCTTATTTTTTAAATAATTTAGTTTTTACTACTTATATATAGGTTTTATTATTTTTACTTAGTTCTTCATTTCCTAGGTTATTTTATTAGTAATTAATAAAATAGTTAATAAAATTCCTTATAAAGGTTAGTTTATACTTACCTGTAAATAAGCTAATAGTTTTATTAAAGCTTTTATAAAAGGCTTTAAATATTTATTCTTTAGCTTAAAGTTTTTTTATATATTATTAATAATATCCCTAGCAGCTGCTAATATAGTAGTTGCTTAAGTAAAAGGGTCTAAGATAGGCGACCTATAGGCGTATGGGATCCTATATATTTAATCTATACAGGATCCTATACAAATTATATAAGTAACGCAGCGCTACAGCCTGCGTAAAAAAATAATTACAATACTTAAATAACCTAAATTAAGCTTTACGCTTAAAAAGGATACATAATACAACGCAACTACGCATTATCGTAACGCTTAAATAGCTTAAATTAAGCTTTACAGTTAAAGAGGATATATAGCTACGCAGTTATTGTAACGCTTAAATAGCTTAAATTAAGCTTTATAGTTAAAGAGGATATACAGCTACGTAGTTATTGTAATACTTAAATAACTTAATTTAAGCTTTACGCTTTAAGCTTTAAAAAAAATATATAATATAATTATAAAGTATATATTATTATAATACTTAAATAGCTTAAATTAAGCTTTATACTTAAAAAGGATATATAACTATATATTATTATAATTATTATAATACTTAAATAGCTTAAATTAAGCTTTACTCTTTATAGCTTTTATTATTATAGTAAGTATTATAATTATAAAAAAAAAGTAGTAAAAAATATAAAAACTACTTAATTAATTAAATTAATAGTAGACTAACTGCTTACAGTATATATAAATAACTAATATAAAGCTTAATAAATAATATAATCTTTAACCTTCTTCTAAGCTTTTATAACTTAAAGCTAAAATTCTACCTTAGTTATTTTAAAAAACTACTATTATTTTTTTTTATATACTAGATCTTTATTATTTAATAATTTAATTTAAAAGCATAAAGTACGCTAATATTTAAAAACTAACTACTTAAAAGTTAGTAATTAAGCTTATAACTAAGGTAAAAAATCTAAG
>NW_028145228.1:0-1423 GCF_050948025.1 Trichoderma camerunense
TTATCTATATTTTTTAGTTCCCCGTTATAGGACTTAGGATACTTAGGTTATATAATTTTACCTTTTTCCTTTTTCTTAGTCTTAAGTATAATAATCTCGTCTTTAAAAACTAGGATTTTTTCTTTTATTTAGGTAATTATAAGTTGCAGCTAAGGCAGTAATAGCTGCTGCTGCTGAGGTTAAGGGTTTTCGTTAGCTATTTTGACTTTAGGTGCTTTTTTAAATTCTATATTACTGTCTTTATGACTTTAAGTAATACTTTCTTAATCTGTTCCGGTGTCTGGTGTACGGAATTTAACTATTTAGTACCCTTATAGTAGTATTACCTATGGTTTAAGGTAACCTCTGAATAAGAGTTGTAAACGTGTAATAAGCTAAGCTCCTATAGGTTAATATAGAAGGAATTCCTAAGGGATAAACCTTATACTAGGTTTATATTAGCGGATAGGCTAGGCTAGACTAGCAGGTAATTAATAAGGGTAAAAGGGATTTATTTATATAACTAGTAGATAATACTTTATAGGTATAATTAAGCGTTATTTTATATTTACAACTGGCTATTTAACTATTTTAAATAAGCATAAAGAAGTAGAAGTTATATACCTAGTTAGCTAGGCGTCCTTAATATCCTCGACGATAAAGTCTATTAAGTTGCACTTAATTAACTCAATAATCAATTTCATCGAGTTGTTCCTTATTGGTCGGTCGGCCCGTTGTTTATCCATAGCCTCCCGCCCGGGGCGGCCCGTAGTTGCGGCCATAAGAGTTGGCTCGTAATATTAAAGTTATTTCTTATCCTTTTTGCTAATATAGACTAATTAACTTTAGTTTATTACCTTAGGAACTTACCCTATACTATCTAATATTAAGTTAGAACGTTATATATTAATAACTTTTATTTAAAAAAATACTAAGTACCTTTAAGTAATATAAGCTACTATACCTAAAATAAGACTAACCCCTAGGAACTTAGTTATTAACTCTAGTATATTTACTAAGGATAAAAATAGAAATATTATTATATAAGACTTATTAAATATTACTACTTTTAAGAATAATAAACTTTCTGCGCTTATTTAAAATATATATAAAGTTTAATAAAATTTAATTAAAAAACTTAATAAAAAAAAACCTAAAATTATTAATATTAAAATTTTTATTAAATAATAACTATCTTTTATATTTAAAAAAAATATTAAAAAACTTTACTTATATTTTATTTAATTTAAAATATACTTTAAAAATTATAAAAATATATAATATCCTGACTTAATACTAAATAATATAGGGTAAGTTCCTAAAGTAATAAACTAAAGTTAATTAATTTATATGTTACGATCCGGTCTACTGAAAGGAGCCGTAGTAACTGCTAGATCCCTTATAACTAGCTGGTTCCATCACAGTAATTGCTACAAATGCGTTT
>NW_028145227.1:0-1401 GCF_050948025.1 Trichoderma camerunense
ATACTACTTTTATTTATTTTTTTTATTTTTATTTTTTTTATTTTTTATTTTTTTTTTTTATTTATTTTTTTTATTTATTACTTTTATTTACTACTTTAATATACTACTTTATATATTACTTTTATATATATTATTTATATATATTAAATAAGCTATAGGCTTTTTTTTATATATATACTTTTTTTTTTATATATAAGTACTGCTTTTTATATAAAGGTTATTTTTAAAAGAAGATTTATTATTTTTTTTTTAAATAAGTATTACTTTTAAAAGCTAAGTAGTTATTTAAATAAGCTATACCTTTTATTTAAGTACTTTTTTTTAAATAATTATTATTTTCTTATATAAGCGTAGTTATTTTATAAGTAGTACTTTTTATATAAGTATTATTTTATAAATAGTGATTTTTTCTTAGGTAAGTATAGCTTTACTATAGGCAGTTTATTTTTTATATAAGCTTTAATTAATAAAGAAGAGTAGATTATAAGGCGTTTTCTAAAGTAAGGGGATATAGTTAGGGTTAAAAGTAGTATTTTGCTTAGGGTATTGCTAGTATAGCTGCCCGCCAGGGGCAGTAATCTCACCTATAAAAATACCAGTAGTATAAAAGCTGTCCGCCGTAGGTAGTAATCCTACCTGTAAAAATACCAGGAGCGTAAAAGCTACCTACTGCAAGCAGTAATCCTACCTATAAAATATCTATTAGTAATATAAAAGCTACCTGCTGCAGGTAGTAATTTTACTTATAAAATAATTAATAATATAAAAGCTACCTGCTGTAGGTAGTAATCCTACTTTATATTATATATACTATATAAGCTATATTATACTTAGCTTAGGGGTATATATTTAGCTTATTTAATAATATTTCTATAAGCCCTAACTTAAATAGCTAAAGATAAGGCCTTATAAACTAATTTATTTTTTTTTTTTAAATATTTTAATAACTATAGTCTAAAAATAAAGTATAAATTAAAAGGCTAATATTTATTAACTATAGTACCTAAGCAGAATAAATAGGCTTAATATAATAAACCTATAGTATTCTAGGAAATTAATTTAATTTAAAAGCAGGCGGAGCTATATTAAATAACTATAGCTAAAATATTTATTAATTCCCTTACTTATATATAGGCTATTAGTAATAATTAATAAATAGACTAATCTTATATATAAAAGCTATATAAATTATTTATATATAGTAAGCTTATGTATTAGTTAATAGAGAACTATATTCTAGTGTAATATAATACTAGTATTATAAAAAACACCTTGTAAAATACTACTATAAGAGAAGCTAAAGAAGATAATAATAAACCTTTACAATTACTTATCTTTAATAACTAAAGTAAAATTAATAATAAAAAGCCAGAGGTTATAGTAGAATAATATTAGATTAAG
>NW_028145226.1:0-1372 GCF_050948025.1 Trichoderma camerunense
ATTTAGGGTGCTTATTATTAGATATTTGCAAAAGCTATTAAATCTGGCCTTAATAAATTAGAAAAGTATTTTCCTAAGAAAATAACTTCTTTTAATTTAATTAATTATAAGGCTTTTTTTTATAGTTTATTTTTAAATCCTTAATTTAAAAATACCTATTTTAAAGAAAATGGTTTATTATGCTTTTTTCCTAATATTAATAAGAATATTATTTCTTTATTAAAATTAGATTATAATAGGTAAATTATTTTATTATTTTATTTTATTATTTTATTTTATTATTATTATTATTATTATTATATTATTATTATAATTATATTTATTGATTATTTTACTAATAATTAATTTTATTATTATAGATTAAATGAGGAAATTAATGGCCTTAATTTAATTAATAATAATCCTATAAATGCTTTTTTTGATGAATTAGCAGAGGATTTTAATTATAATAGGGTTATTAATAACGATAATAATTATTCCTCTGATTCTGATAAAGAATTTTATTTAGGAACTAATAATAATATTATTAGCTAAGATGAAATATCTTTATATTTAGCCAGGGTTGCCAATTCGTTAACGAAAAAGGTATCCACTAACGAAATTCTTCAGCCTTTCGTTAATTTTAAAATATTAATAGTAAATTAAATAAATTAGCTATAGGAATAAAAAAAATACTATTAAATAGCCCTATTTCTCTAGTTTTTAAGAATATACAATATGCTTATGTAATATACTTATTAGCTTAGTAATCTGTAAATTCGTTAGTTCTTCGTTAGTAATTCATTAATTTTAGGCCTAAAATTAACGAATTTACTTTGCTTATTAATATCTTTATTAATAATTATTATGTAAGTAAATAAAAATTACGTAAAGTTTTATTAACTATTTTTCTATTTATAGTAATTTTCTTATAAGAAAATAATAAATATTTGATTTAATATTAATAGTTTTATAAGTTAGATTTTTTTTTTCAACTAACGATTCGTTAACGAATTGGCAACCCTGTATTTAGCAGAAAGCCTTATATTAGAAGATGTAAGTTGTTTATTTTATTTATTTATTATTTATTATTTATTTATTATTTATTATTTATTTATTTAATTTAATTTATTTATTTTATTTACTAATTTATTTTATTAGAATAAGCCTTTGGAATATTGGAAATCTAATAGTAATAGATTTTTAATTTTATCTATTTTAGTAAGGTGTTATTTAGCTATTTCTGCTACTTCTGCTGCTATAGAAAGTACATTTTCTATTAGTAATAATATTATAATAAAATCTAGAAATAGGTTAAATCCGAATCTAGTTACTGAAATAATATTATTAAAAAGCTGGATAAAGGATTTTAAAGAGGTTAAAAATGAATATT
>NW_028145225.1:0-1320 GCF_050948025.1 Trichoderma camerunense
ATTAAGTAGTAGTAGAAAGTATTTTAACTTTATTAGTAATAGTATACTAAAGACTCCTAAAAGGTTTATATATATAATATTAAATAGTACTTTTACTTATTTATTAATTATTATTATTAATTTATAAAAAATAGATTTAGAAACCTTGCAGTTATAATAGTATTAATTAGGTGGTTCTTTAGGGATTAGATACCCATTATTATATAGCCGTTGTACAGTATTTTAGGTTATTTATATATATCCTATAGATTTATAGAAGTTTTTGTATATTATAAAGTTAGCTTCTGTATATTCTAAGGTCATTAGAAGTACATTTACGTTATTATTTATACTATTAACCTATATCTTAAAGCCTTTATTACAGAACTTCGCCTATATAGTATAATATCTGTTTTTTATATAGATAAGTATATTATTACCCTGGTTTATTAAATGGAATTTATAACAGACTTAACTTTAACTAAATAGCCTAGTATTTATTAAGTACCGACTATATAATACATTAGTAAAGATTATAGGTTATATACTGCCGTTAGGTAAATATAGAAAAATATAAATAATTCTAATACCTTTAATTAGTAGTTTAATACCGTTAATAATAAAGATAGTTCCCGTATATAATTATAGGTTTATAAAGTCTATCTAGTATTCTAATATATATTAAGATATACTAAAATTAAAGATTTAATTTAAGGAAACGGGGAGGGATTAAGGTATTATATTTATTATAAATATATATATATTATCCTTGTTAATTAGGTTAATAATATCAGCAGCTGTGGCTGAACGTTAGCCTAAGGTAATAGAGCATTTGTTAAGGTCTAATATTACTATAAATACCTAGACTATATTTTTATTATTATTATTTTTATTATCTAAATTAGTAATAGTTTAATAAGTATTATATCTCTACTTATTTATATTTTTATTATTATTTCCTTTATCTTTATTAGTCTACTATTTCTTATAGTTAGTAAGTTTTATATAGTTTATATATATATACTTTATAAATATTATATTATATTTTCTATATTATATATACTTATCTATAGTAGGTAGTATTTAACAACTACTGCTACTATAATTATTTTATCTAGGTGTGACGTCCTGACCTAATACTAGATAGTATAGGGTAAGTTCCTAAGGTAATAAGCTAAGGTTAATTAGTTTATATTAGTAAAGAGGATAAAAAGTAACTTTAAGTAAGTATAATTATAAAGTAAGTAAAATATAATAAAAATTTAGTTTATATTTAATCTTAATACTTTATTAATAATTATTTATTTAAGTTATTTAAAAAGTATAAAAAATTAAATTTTA
>NW_028145224.1:0-1297 GCF_050948025.1 Trichoderma camerunense
GCTCCTTTAATAATAGCAGCTTAATAATATAATTAAATAAAATAAAGCTTTAAGGGTACTTTAGTACTAGTAATAGTTATAGTTTACTATAAGGTTTTTATTAACTTGACTTTATTTTTATATATAAAACGTATAATTAAATAATTTCTTTAATAATTTTTTTTATACTTATAAAGGTGTAGTATTATTATACTTATTATAGGGTTTTAGTAACTCCCTTATATCCGTATAGTAGATATTTATAGACTATTTTTATTACTTCTTTTTATAATAAGTCTAATACCTAGATTTTCTTATTTTAATATAAGATTCCTTTTATAAAGGTTACATCTTCGGGGAATTAATTTAGTATTTAGTTACTAACTTTATCCTTAATTTTATTAAAAATAAGGTTTCCGTCTTTAATTATAAAAAAGGTATTAATAGCTACTAATTTATAATACCCTTATACTATTTTTTAAAATATTAACGAGGTAAGTTTTAGTATTAGTTTAAAGTAGTTTTTTCTATAGTTAAAAGCGTCTACGTAACTATTTTCTAATCTTTTATAAGGTATAATCTTAAAATTATACTTAGCTATAAGCCGAAGGTACTTTTCCTACTGTATTAAAATATTTATTTCTTTAATAGTAAAGTTTATAAAATTTTTATAGTCTAAATATATAGTAATCTTATGCTTATTGCCCAGTAGGTATAACTTCTATTTTTTAAATACTTTAAAAATAGCTATAAGTTCTTAGTTATATATAAAGTATTATAGTTCAGGTCCGTGGAGTTTTTTAGAGAAGAAGGCTACTGAATGTAATATTCCTTTGTTATCTTATTAACTAAGAACTCCTCCGATTATGTAGTTTAAAGCGTCTATTTTAACAATAACGGGCTTCTTTAGGTTATATATTTATAATACTAGTACGCTAGTGATAGTATCTTAAAGTACTTCAAAGGCTTCTAAGGCCTTTCCTTCGTATTTAATTAGTTAGTTTTTCTTTTTATTATTCAGGTCCTTTTTAGTAAGGTCTATAAGTAATACAGTAATTTTACTATAGTTTTAAATAAATTACTAATAGTAGTTAGCTAGTCTAAGGAAGCTTTATATTTCCTTAACTATTTCAGGGACTTTTTATTTTATAATAGCTGCTATTTTAGCAGGGTTTATTTTAATTTATCCTAGGGAGATAATATATCCTAGGAAATTAACTTCTTATATATAAAATTAATACTTCTTTGGTTTTACTAATAAGTTTACTGCTTATAGTATTTCTAAGACTTAGTGCATATACTGTTTATACTTTTCTAA
>NW_028145223.1:0-1285 GCF_050948025.1 Trichoderma camerunense
TTTTTATTTATTTTATTTTTTTATTTATTTTATATTTTATTTTATTTTATATTTTTTTATATTTATTTTATATTTTATTTTATTTTATTATTTTTTTTATATTTATTTTATATTTTATTATATTTTTTTATTTTTTTTATATTTATTTTATATTTATTTTATATTTTATTTTATTTTATTATTTTTTTTATATTTATTTTATATTTTATTTTATTTTATTATTTTTTTTTATATTTATTTTATATTTTATTTTATTTTATTATTTTTCTTATACTTACCCTATACTTTACTTTATTTTATTATTTTTCTTATACTTACCTTATACTTTACTTTATTTTATTATTCTTTTTATACTTACCCTATACTTTACTTTATTTTATTATTCTTCTTATACTTACCTTATTATCACAACCCAACACTTAAGGTCGCAATAATAGGCCAACTGACCAGGCGTAACTAGATTAACTATAATCTGAATAACTAATTAAGTCTTAATTATTTTACTTATTTAATAAACTCAGCAAGCTTATACTCTTTATATTTATCTTATAAGCTATATAAGCCTAAATTTAACTAAGTATATAAGTTTTATTTATATACTTATTTAAAATAGTTAAATAACTAGTTATAAATATAAAATAATACTTAATTATACCTACTAGAGTATTATTTATTAGTTATATAAATAGACCCTTTTACCTTTATTAATTACCTGCTAGTTTAGCCTGGCTTATTTACTAATATAAACCTAGTATAAGGTTTATCCTTTAGAAATTCCTTTTATATTAACTATAAAAAAGCTTAGCTTATTATATATTTATAACTCTTATTTAAAAGTTACCTTAGACTATAAATAATATTATTATAAGGGTACTAAATAATTAAATTCCGCACACTAGATATTAGAATAGATTAAAAAAGTATTACTTAAAGTTACGAAGATAGTAATATAGAATTTAAAGAAGTATCTAAAGTTAAAATAGCTAACGAAGACCCTTAACCTTAGTAATAGCTATTACCGCCTTAACTATAACTTATAATTAACTAAATAAAAGAAAAAATCCTAGCTTTTAAAAATAAGATTATTATACTTAAGACTAAGAAAAAGGAAAAGGGTAAGGTTATATAACCTAGGTACCTTAAGTCTTATAATAAAGAACTAAAAAATATAGATAAGTATTTTACTAAACTTAATATATACTTTAGCTACTTCTTAAATACCCTAGAGGAAGATATAAATAAAACTATTTTTATAATTACCTACTTTACTAAAGCAGCTGTAAAA
>NW_028145222.1:0-1245 GCF_050948025.1 Trichoderma camerunense
ATCTAGTATTTTTTAAAAATAATTAAGCCTTTAGCTAAAAGTATTAACGCAGTTATTCTTAGATCTTTTATAATAGATTATTTTATAGTTAAATATAATTAAGAATTTAAAATATTTAATTTATTTCCTAAATAATTATTAAGTTATTATAAAAAATATAATATTTTTATAATTAATTATAACGTCCTAACCTAATACTAGATAGTATAGGGTAAGTTCCTAAGGTAATAAGCTAAGGTTAATTAATTTATATTAGCAAAGAGGATAGGAAGTAACTTTAAGTAAGTATAATTACAAAGCGAGTAAAATATAATAAAAATTCAGTCTGTATTTAATCTTAATGCTTTATTAACAACTATTTATTTAAATTATTTAAAGAATATAAAGAATTAAATCTTATATATCCAGTCGTTCTTAGTAGCTTACTTTGTAAAATCCTATTATACCTAGTAAACCTATAACCTTTAGGATTAAGGCTTATACGCTATAGTATACGTACCTAGGTAAGCCCGTAAGACTTACTTATAATTAGCTATTTCTTCTATAGTATTCCTGAAAGGTATATACTCTAAATTAGGTTATAATATAATACCTCCTTCCTATTAGTTTTATCCTTAAGGCCAGGTATATAGGTCGGGCTATCCCCTTCTCTTTTTAAGAGTAGATTCTCCTTTATTTACAAAATGCCTTGTAGTATTATTAAGTAATAATTATCTATTAAAAAGAAGTTAACGAGGAATTAAAAAGCAGCAGTATTAGTAATTAAGACTATTAGTATTATTATTATACCTTATTCTTTTTATAAAGCAAAAGGTTTATTTTATAAAATAGTAAAAGGTTATAATAGGTGTAAAGAGTATATATATTATAGCCGCTTTTATAATAGGAATAGGATTTCTTTAGCAGTAGGTAAGTAAATTCTTACTTTAATACAGGGTTTTAGTAGCTAACGGTAATTAGTATAATAATTAACTACTAAAAAGGAGTATTTAAATACTAAAGAGTATTAAACTAAATAGGAGTTATTTTAATAATAATAGTAAATAATATTATTAACTTAATAAATAAATAAAAGGTTTTTGTAGTTAGCTTAATTACAAAAGTAGTAAAAGTAAATTAATATTTATAGTAAATAAATACTTTATTATAATACTTATTCTCTTAATAAGCTAGATAAGGCGGAGAGAATAAAAGTAGAGGTAATAATTAATATTTAAGTAGTAGGGGCAGTAAATATTATTAATT
>NW_028145221.1:0-1236 GCF_050948025.1 Trichoderma camerunense
ATAATATTTTTCTTTTTTTACTTAATATTTTCTGCAGAGTTTATTTTTATACTATAAGGGGTTTATTTTAAAATAAGCTTCCCTTTATTTATATTATTCCTTTATTTTATAGTTAAGGTATTAGCTATATAATTAGTCTAAGTATACTTCTAGGTTAGCTTTAAAGCAGTATCCCTTATAGAGGTTACTATATTAAATCCAGGAGTGCTAATTACTAATTTTAGTTACATAGTACTTAACGTATAGTATTTTATTATATTATTTTATTTTTAAGTAATTATATTTTTCTATAAATAAGGTATTATACCTAAGTTATATTTTTTCTTACTTAATAAATTATTCTTAGGTTATAATAAGGTAATAAAGATTAGTGCTAGTATATTCTACTAGCCTATTATTACCGGGTGTTTATTATTAGGTAATTCCGTACTGCTTAAGCATCTGCTGGAATTCACTTAAGTCTTATTCTTAGGTTCCCTTTAATCCGTGGTTAAAGGGTTTCTATTTACAGGGGTAGTTAGGTCCCTGTAGTTCTTAGGATTTATAGTTTTTGTATAATTCTAAGATATTAAGGTTAATATAACCTTTCTCTTGTTTAAGCTCTCCTTTTTATTTATAAATAAAGGCGTTTACTTATTTCTTTTTTTTTTTTATAGGTAGAACGTTAAGGTTTTTATCTTACGTTACCTTATATTTTTCTTAGGTTATATTAGTATTTCCTAAGGTAGTAATAGCCTTAGGTATATTATTAATAGCCTAGTTAATTATTTACTAATTAACTTCTTTAGAGGTTATAATATTAATAATAACTTATTTTAGCTGCTTTTTCTTAGGTACTCTAGGGTATTAGTTTAATATTTCCTTTTCTTCCTTATGTATAAAATATTAATTATTATAGTAGCTAGTTTAACTAAGTAAGTTATAAGGTATAGTTTTAATAATATTAACCTAAACTTTATTAAACTTCTTATTTTCGTAGGTGGATTTTTTAGAATTATTAAGCTTTTTATACTTTCCCTAGTAGTTTTTTTTCTTATAGCTTATTTTACTATAGTAGTTATATTTACCTATAAACTTATAAGTATTAATAATATCTAGGTCTATAGGTCCTAGTTTCCTATTATTATATAAAGCTATATTATACTTTTAGCCTTAGTTAGTATATTACTAGGAGTTTTATTTAAGTTAAAAGGTTTATTACTTTTTATCTTTCTTTTTTTACTCCTTTTCCTAGAG
>NW_028145220.1:0-1223 GCF_050948025.1 Trichoderma camerunense
ATTTTATAGCGTAAGAAAAAATTTAAGTACTATAACTATAGTAAGTTTAGTTATATAATATAAAATTATTAAGTACTTAAGAAGGAATATAAAAATAAGATTTTAAAATTAAAAAAAAAAGTTTATATCTTAAATAAAGAAAAATAATTTTTTAATTTATTATAATAAGAAGATAATAGCTATTTTTAGTAGGAGGAAGATACTAAAAAAAGGGAATTTATAACCCTACCTATAACTAACCTAATTAAGACTTCCTTAAATAAAAATTAATAAACTTATAAACTACTTTAATTTAAGTAATAACCTGGTAATATTATTAACTTTATAAAAAGTAAATTTAAAAAAATTAATAAATTTATTTAATTTTAATAATAAATTAATATTTATAACTTAAAATAAGATATTAAACCCCTTATATATTAAAAACTTTAGGATAAACTTATATAATAGTAATTATATAATAATAATTAATAAATTATTATAAGCTTAGATATAAATAAAATATAAAATCTTAGAGGAGATTATTAATAAATACTGTTACGACCTGATCCAGAGTACGGGAATACTATAGAAGAAACAGCCAATTACAGGCAAGCCTTATAGGCTTACCTAGGTACGTATACCGTAGCGTATAAGCTTTAACCTTAAAGGTTATAGGTTTACTAAGTATAAAAGGACTTTGGGAAGTAAGCTACTAAGAACGACTGGATATATAAGATTTGATTTTTTACGCTTTTTAAATAACTTAAAAAGATAGTTATTAATAAAGTATTAAAATTAAATATAAACTAAATTTTTATTATATTTTACTTACTTTATAATTACACTTACTTAAAGTTACTTCCTATCCTTTTTACTAATATAAATTAATTAACCTTAGTTTATTACCTTAGGAACTTACCTTATACTATCTAATATTAAATTAAGACGTTATATATTAATAACTTTTATTTAAAAAAATACTAAGTACCTTTAAGTAATATAAGCTACTATACCTAAAATAAAACTAGCCCCCGGAAACCTAGTTACTAACCTTAGTATATTTACTAAAGATAAAAATAAGAATATTATTATATAAGACTTACTAAATATTACTACTTTTAAAAATATTAAACTTTTTATACTTATTTAAAATATATATAAAGTTTAATAAAATTTAATTAAAAAACTTAATAAAAAAAAACCTAAGATTATTAATATTAGAATTTTTATTAAATAATAAC
>NW_028145219.1:0-1220 GCF_050948025.1 Trichoderma camerunense
ACTTTATTAATAATTATTTATTTAAGTTATTTAAAAAGTATAGAAAATTAAATTTTATATATTTAATTATTTTTAATAATTTATTTTTAAAATTATAAACCTAAGTCTAAGATTATTTTACTAAAGGTAATTTATCTAAGGTAGCTTATAATTAATTTATTAATTTTATAGTAATTAATTATTTAAATTTAGTATTTTTCTAAAGTATATTTTTAATATATTTTCTTAGTCTTAAATTAAGCTATAATATAATACTCCCTTTTTTATTAATTTTATCCTTAAGGCTTTATTATATAATAATATTATAAATATAGCTTAATTTTATAAGTTTATTTATTTAAGGTTTTTTTCTTTAATTATATTATTATAAATATAAAAATTTTAAAAGTTATTTTTTATAAAGTTTATAAATAATTATTACTTATATTATTTATTTTAATTAATAATTTTAAAATTATCACAACCTAATACTTAAGGTTATAATAATAGGCCAACCGACCAGGCGTAAACGGATTAACTATAATCTAAATAGCTAATTAAGTCTTACTTATCTTACTTATTTAATAAGCCCAGCAAGCTTATACTTTTTATATTTATTTTATAAACTATATAAGCCTAGATTTAACTAAATATATAAGTCTTATTTATATACTTATTTAAAATAGTTAGATAATTAGTTATAAATATAAAATAATACTTAATTATACCTACGAAAGTATTATTTACTAATTATATAAATAAATCTTTTTACCTTTATTAATTACCTGCTAGTTTAGCCTAGCTTATCTGCTAATATAAACCTAGTATAAGGTTTATCCCTTAGGAATTCTTTTTATATTAATACTATAGGAGCTTAGCTTATTATATATTTATAATTCTTATTTAGAGGTTACCTTAGACTATAGGTAATATTACTATAAGGGGTACTAAATAGTTAAATTCTATATACTAGATACCGGAATAAATTAAAAAAGTATTACTTAAAGTTATAAAGATAGTAATATAAAATTTAAAAAAATACCTAAAGTTAAAATAGCTAATAAAGACCCTTAACTTTAGCAGTAGCTATTACTACCCTAGCTATAACTTATAATTACCTAAATAAAAGAAAAAATCCTAGCTTTTAAAGATAAGATTATTATACTTAAGATTAAGAAAAAGGAAAAGGGTAAGGTTATATAACCTAAGTACCTTAAGTTTTATAATAAAGAATTAAAAAA
>NW_028145218.1:0-1212 GCF_050948025.1 Trichoderma camerunense
AATAGTAATTTAATATTTAATATTATTTTATATAATTTTTTATATTTTTTATATTAATAAAGTATTTTAGTAAAAGTATTTTTAAATTTTTTTAATTTCTTTTTTTTTTATACTTTACTTAGTATATTATTAAGTACTATTAACTTATCCTTAAATTTTATTATAATTCTATTAATATAAATATTACGACCTGATCTAGAGTATATACCTTTTGGGAATACTGCGGAAGAAATAACTAATTATAAGTAAGCTTCTTAAGCTTACCTAGGTATATATACTATAGTATATAAGCCTTAACCCCAGGGTTATAGGCTTACTAGGTATAATAGGACTTTATAAAGTAAGCTATTAGGAATAACTAAATATATAAGATTTAATTCTTTATGTATAATAATTCTATTAAACCGTTAAGCCAAATAGGGCAAAAGATTAGGCTAATAAACGCATTTATAGTAATTACTATAATAAAATCAGCTAGTTATAAGGGATTTAGTAGTTACTACGGCTCCTTTTAGTAGACCGGATTATAATATACTTCTTCCTTTCCGGTGGGCTTATCCTTAAGCCCTATAGTTATCTTCTGTAGCCCTAGAGTAGCTATTTTAACCCCTAAGAGCGCTATAACGTTCCCTGTAACGTCTATACATAGGCCTTATTAGCAGCGGAGGTCTAATGTAATTTAGCTTACTAACCCTAAGCCGGAATTAAACCTTAGGCTACTAGCTAGATGCGTTTATTATATAATAATTCTATTAAACTATTAAGTTAAATAGGGCAAAAGATTAAGCTAATAAATGTATTTATAGTAATTACTATAATAGAACCAGCTAGTTATAAAGGATCTAGCAGTTACTACGGCTCCTTTCAGTAGACTGGATTATAACATTATGCTTTTTAAATAACTTAAAAAGACAGTTATTAATAAAATATTAAGATTAAATATAAACTAAATCTTTATTATATTTTACTTATTTTATAATTATATTTACTTAAAGTTACTTCCTATTCTTTTTATTAATATAAATTAATTAACTTTAGCTTATTACCTTAGGAATTTACTTTATATTATTTAATATTAAGTTAAAATATTATATATTAATAACTTTTATTTAAAAAAATACTAAGTATCTTTAAGTAATATAAACTATTATACCTAAAGTAAAACTAGCCCCTAAAACCTTAGTTATTAACCTTAGTATATTTGCTAAAAAT
>NW_028145217.1:0-1200 GCF_050948025.1 Trichoderma camerunense
AGTATATATTAAATATATTATTAAATTTATTTACTTTTATATAAAAACTAACTTTAAAAATAAAACTAAGAAAATATTATATTATTAAAAATTAAAGGGTAATATAAAAAATAAACTTTAAAGAAATAAAATACTTTAAACTTTTAAAAAATTATTTAAAAAATCCTATTATATTAATAATTAATAATATAAATATTATAAAGAAAAATAAATAAAAAAAAAAGTAATAAAAACTAATATTACTTTTAGTATTATACTAATTAAAGTAAAAAAATATAACTTAACTTTTTTAAATAATAAAAAACTAAAACTTATAAACTTAAATATTATAAATATTTATAAGTTTATAAGTAAATATAACTACTATAGTAAAATAAATTATAAAAAAAAAATTACTAAGGGAAGTATAAGAAATTTAATACTTTATATAAAATTATAAATAAAAAAAAAACTTAGGAGGTATAAGTATTATAGATTTAAGCTACGCCTAGACTAAGGATATTCTAATTCCGGCTTAAAGCTGGATCGGACTGGATTAATAATAATCCGGAACTGCATAGGCCTGGGTCAGGCTTAACCCGGGTTTAGGTTAAACCTGAGGTTTAATTAATTATATATTAACTAGGGTATAAAGTATATACTTTTAGTATATTTTCCTTTTTCTTTAAGAATAATAATTCTATTTATTTAGACGCTTATTTACAGTTGCTATAAGGTTAGTCTATTACATAAGTTAATATAATTAATATTATATTTTATAATTTTCTTAGTTAAACTAGCTATTATAATAATTTATATTTTATATATATAAAAAAAAAGAAAATATTAAAATAATAGCCTAAGGTATTTAAAAAAAAAGTAACCTAAGTTTATTATAATTACTATAATAACCTTTAAGGAAATTAACTAAGCTAACTAAAATATTAATAATATACCTATTACTATTACTATTAATAAATAAGTAAATATAACTTAAGATAAATATAAAGTAGTATAAAATAAAGCTTATAATATTTCTTTTATAAAAGAAAAAAAATAAGAAAATATATTTATTTATAAGTAAAAAAAAAGTTTAAGGTAAGTTAATATTTTTAAAATTAAGGGTATATTAACTTAAATATTTTAAAATTATATAAATAATATAAATTATATAAATTATAAAGGCTTAAATACTTTTATAAATAAAAACTTTTTAACTAT
>NW_028145216.1:0-1199 GCF_050948025.1 Trichoderma camerunense
AGCTTTAATTAATATTTTTAATTTATTTATTTTATTTTAAATTTTATTTTTATTAAAAAATTATTTAAAGTTATTTTTAAATAATTAAAATTATTAATAAATTTTTATATATTTTTACTTTTATTATAATTTTTTTTATTTTATAAAGTATTTTTATTATTTTTATTATTTTTTAAAATTAAATTTAATAATAATAATTATTTTAACTTTATATTAATTTAATTATATTTATAATAATTTTATATAAATAATTTATTTAATATTTTTATTTATTAATGTTTTTTTTAATAATAAAATATAAAAAATAAAATATAATTTAATAATTTTAAATAATTTAAGTTTATAATTTATTTTTTTATTTTTTTTTAAAAATTTTATAAAGTTTAAATTTATAATAATTAAATTTATTACTTAATTTATTTATTTTAAAAAAAACTATTTACTTTATATATATTAAAATTAATTTTTTTTAAATTAAAAAAATAATTTTCCTAAGTATAAAAAATAAATTACTTAAAAAGAATTAATTATAAAAGAATTTTTATATTACTTTATTTATTTTTTTAATAAATCTTTTAATATTTTTACTTAGCTTAATATCACAAGCTAACTCTTATAACCATAACCACAGGCCGCCCCAGATAGGGGCTATAGATAAATAATAAGCTAACTAACTAATTAAGAATAATTTAATAAAATTAATTATTAAGTTAATTAAGTATAACTTAATAAACTTTATTATTAAAGATATTAAAAATACTTAGTTAACTAAGTATATAAGTTTTATTTTTTATATTTATTAAAATAGTTTAAATAGTTAATTATAAATATAAAATAATATTTAATTATACTTACAAAAGTATTATTTATTAATTATATAAATAAACCTTTTTTACCTTTATTAATTACCTGCTAGTTTAGCTTAGCCTATTTGCTAATATAAACCTAGTATAAGGTTTATCCCTTAGGAATTCCTTTTATATTAACCTTATAGAAGCTTAATTTATTATATATTTATAACTTTTATTTAAAGGTTACCTTAAACTATAGGTAATATTATTATAAAGGTATTAAATAATTAAATTTTATATATTAAATATTAAAATAAATTAAGAAAATATTACTTAAAGTTATAAAAATAGTAATATAAAATTTAAAAAAGTATTTAAAGTTAAAATAGTTAATAAAGACCTTTAACT
>NW_028145215.1:0-1131 GCF_050948025.1 Trichoderma camerunense
CTTTTAAAATTAGCTATTTAATTTATATAAAATATTATTTTTTTAAGCTTTTTAAACTATTATTATAATATTTTTTAATAATATTAAAAGTATATTATACTATATTATATTATATTATTAATAATACTTATATAATTTCCACAGGGCCCTGTAAAATTAAATCTACGGGGCCCTATATACTTATTAAGTACCTTAATACCTTTACTATTTAATTAAATATTTTATATATAATAGTAGTATAATAAGCTTATTATTCTAGATTTAGTACTAGAGGAAGAGGAAGGCGCTAGAGAAAGAAGAAGTTACTAAAGGAAGAAAATAGATTTTTAGAGAAATATAAGATTATAATTAGTAAGAAAGTTATATTAATTTAGGTACTAAAGAAAGGGGAAGGTACTAGAGGAAGAAGTTACTAAAGGAAGGGGAAGATACTAAATAAGAGTTATATACTAAAAGTAAATAAACTTATTATTCTAAACTTTTAAAAATAATATTAGGGGAAAGCAGGGTTGCTAAATTCATTAGTAGTTATTTATTATTCGTTTCGTTAATGAATAATAAATTTCATTTGTTTTCTTTAGGCAGGGTTGCAAATTAGTGACAATTCGTCAGATTAAATTAATCACTGATTAATTTAGTTTTGTTAAATAACTGAAGAAAACTAATAGAATTATTTAGTACTTTAAGTAAAACTAAATTAATTTCTTTAGAAGGCTGACGAAAACGAATACTAATAATAAATAACGAATAACTACTGAATAATTATATATAAATTTACGATTAATTTACTTAAGCTTTTAAATAAAACTAATTTACTTTAAGTAATTTACTTAGCTAATTAATTTACTTATAAGTAAATTACTCTTAGTTTCGTCAGTAGGTTAAAGAAAACTAAATTAATTACTGAATAATAACAAATAACGAATAACTACTGATTAATTGTATAACCCTGTCTTTAGGGCACTAACGAAACAAAGGAATTTTTTATTAACGAAAATAAATAATAAAGGATATTTATTTATTAAATAATAACTTAAATAAAATAGTTATAAAAAAATAAAAAATACAGGCTTATAGGCCTACTTTCTAACTTTATAAAAATATATAATTTACTTATATAATATTTTTATT
>NW_028145214.1:0-1096 GCF_050948025.1 Trichoderma camerunense
ATAAGGCTTTTTAATAATATAATACCTTAAGGATTATTAAATTTATTTTTAAAGTTATATATATAATATTAATTATTATAAAGCTTTATTAAAGTTATATTAAAAATTTAAAGTATTTTTTCTTTATTTATTAAGTTTATAATAAACTAGGGCCTATAGGTTAATATAAGTTAGCTATTCCTAAGGGATAAACCTTAGAATAGTTCTATAGTTTATATTAGTAAAGCAGTTAAGTTAGTAAATAAGTAAACTTATTACTAATTATAAAATAAAGTAATTAAATATTTAATTTAATTACTATAATAATAACTAGCTATCTAAGTATATTAATAAATAATATAAAGTAAACTTATATACTTAGTTAACTAGGCTAAATTATTAATAAAGGTTAATAATCCTATAGTAAATTATCTTATATTTTTAATAATCTGCTTATAATTTATTAGATTATTATAATAATTTAATAATCCGTTCCTAATTAGTAAGTTAGTCCATTGTTTATCCAAAACCGGCTACCCTGTAGGCCTATTGTTGTGACTATAAGAGTCGGGTTATAATAAAGTTTTTATTAAATAAGTTATTTAATATTACTAAAGTCTTTTTAAGTAACCTTTTTAAATATATTTAAGGTTTATATTTATTTTTTAAAATATTATTTAAAATTTTATTTATTATTATAATAAATTTAATAGTTATTATTATAATAAGCTAAGAAGTATAGTATATTATAGTCTATTAGTAGTTTTATAATATTAATATTTTAATTTTCCTTAGGTTTTAAAATAAATATAAATTTTTTATTATTATTTTTTTTTAAAATTTAGTAATATTTTTTTATATATTTTTTTTTCTTATAATTATAATATTTAATATTTTTATATTATACTTTAATAATACTAAGGTTTATAAGTCCTAAGTATTTATTGTTTAAAAAAGTAATATAATTATTTTACTTTTTTTTTTAGTTAGCTTAGTTTTATTTAAGCTAAGTTTAAAAGTTTTTAATTTTATTTTACTTTTTTTCTTTTACTTATTTTTATTAATAATTATTTATTTTAATTATTATTTATATAAAGTTAATAAAAGGAATTATATA
>NW_028145213.1:0-1096 GCF_050948025.1 Trichoderma camerunense
CTTAACTAAATTTTATTAAACTTTATATATATTTTAAATAAGTATAAAAAGTTTAGTATTCCTAAAAGTAGTAATATTTAATAAGTCTTATATAATAATATTCCTATCTTTATCCTTAGTAAATATACTAAGGTTAGTAACTAAGTTCTTAGGGACTAGTCCTATTTTAAGTATAGTAGCTTATATTACTTAAAGGTACTTAGTATCCTTTTAAATAAAAGTTATTAATATATAACATCCTAACCTAATATTAGATAATATAGGGTAAGTTCCTAAGGTAATAAGCTAAGGTTAATTAATTTATATTAGTAAAAAGGATAGGAAGTAACTTTAAGTAAGTATAATTATAAAGTAAGTAAAATATAATAAAGATTTAGTTTATATTTAATTTTAATATTTTATTAACGACTATTTATCTAAGTTATTTAAAAAGTATAGAAAATTAAATCTTATATATTTAGTTATTTCCTAGTAGCTTACTTCATAAAGTCCTTTTATACTTAGTAAGCCTATAACCCTGGGGTTAGGGCTTATACACTATAGTGTACATACCTAGGTAAGCCCGTAAGGCTCGCCTATAATTAGCTATTTCTTCCGTAGTATTCCTAAAAGGTACGTACTCTGGATCAGGTCGTAACATATACTTAGTAAGCCTGTAACCCTAGGGTTAAGGCTTATATACTATAATATACGTACCTAGGTAAGCTTATAAAGGTTGCCTATAATTAGCTATTTCTTCTGTAGTATTCCCAAAGGTATATACTTTAGATTAGGTTGTAATACTTATATTATTAATATACCTACCTTTTGCTATTTACTTAACTTATTTACCTTATATTTTATAATATTTTTTTATTAATTTTATATAGTTTATTTTTAACTAAGGGTTTAAGGCTTATATAATATACTTCCTTTTTATTATCCTTAGTTTAATTAACTTTAGTAAAAAGTTATAGGAATATAATTATATACTTAAAGTATTACCTTTTTTATTTAATAAATTAAAGCTTTTATTTTACTTTTTATTTTTTATTTAAGGTTTTAAATAATTTTTTAAATTATTTACGGAAGTTTTAGTAAAATTTAAAAACTTCTT
>NW_028145212.1:0-1094 GCF_050948025.1 Trichoderma camerunense
ATAAAGTCGGATATTTATTTATTAAAAACAGCTAAAATATACCATAAATTAAAAAAGGGAAAAAATATATTAAAAAGTAGTTAATCTAGAGTATAAAGCAGCAGAAGGTATAATTATAAGTACCAGACACTTATAAAGGATAAGGTAATTAACTACTATTAAGGTATTTATATAAAGAAATAATAATAAGGGAATACAGGCAGTTATTAAATTAATTCTAGGAAAAGTTATTAATTTTAATATATATAGTATTAGGCTAGCTAATATATACTACGGAAATATTAACAATATAAATAAAAAATATAGCTAACGCAGGGGTATAGAATATATTTATAAACTATAGGTAAATATATTTTATAATAGTATACTATAAGAATTTCTAATAGTTAAATTAAGCTAAGATTATTTACTAATTTATACTACTAAAGGTTAAGGAGTTATTAATATAATATATATAGTTAATTTTACTATTTTAGTAAAATATATAAAGTATAATTAAGAAGTTAACGTTCTACAGTATATATATTTAGGCCAATAAAATTATATTACGTAGTATAATTAACTAGGTAGTTAATAAAGATATAAAAGTAAGCGGCAAAGATAATATATAAGACTAAGACGTAAAGTAACTAATTAAGCTAATAATACAGCCGTTTCGTAAGATAAAGTAGTTATCTAACCAAGTACAACGTATTATCTAATAGTATAGTAAGCAGTTATTAAGCTATAAGTTAAGTATAAGTAGTTAATAATAAATTATAATTACTATATTTAATAAATATTTAAATACATAATATAATCTATTATACAGCAAAGAAAATAAAAAAAACGAAAATAGTATTAATAACGTAAGCAATATCTAGGATTTACAGGCAGGGTATATATCATACATAGCAGGTATAATATACGTATAAAAGATACAGCAAGGGTTAGGCAGTACGGCATTAATGCAAGAGAAGTTCCGCAAGATCAGCCGGGAGTGGCACCAATTTTTCGATTTTAGGGTTAGGGTTAGGGTTAGGGTTAGGGTTAGGGTTAGGGTTAGGGTTAGGGTTAGGGTTAGGGTTAGGGTTAGGGTTAGGGTTAGGGTTAGG
>NW_028145211.1:0-1082 GCF_050948025.1 Trichoderma camerunense
TTAGCCTTCTAAAGAAATTAATTAATTTTTTTTAGTAGTTTAAAAAACTACATTAATTTTACTTACAGGTTTAATAAAACTAAATTATTTACTGATTAAATTAATCTGACGAATCGTTACTAATTTGCAACCCTGGGTGTAACTATAGGTATATTATTAAGTAATAAGTAAGCTATTTAATAACTTATTAATTAATAAAGGTAAGGCCTAGGGCTTAATTATTAATTAGTAAAATAATTACCCTCTGAAGAAAGAAAAAACACTATCCTAATATATTATATTAAAAAATATATAAAATTAAATCCTAAAGCTAGTAAGTATTCTTTAATATTATTAAAAATTAATATTATTATTTAGTAAAGTCCTTAAAATATAACTTTAATACTTAGTATTTTTATTAAATAATACTATTATAATTAAGCCTGTTTAGTAACTTAGTAATTTTAATAATAACAGTAGTAAATATTAAGTTAATTTATATATTAAATATTTCTTTAAAATTATTTAATATTTTTTATAAATTTTTAATAGACTTTATTACCTAGGTAATATAGTTATTTTAAAGTTAATAGTAGTAATTTATTTAAAACTAAAGCTTTTTTATTTTATTATTTAATTAAACTATATTATTATTAATAATCTTCTTTATATTCTCTATACTTTAGTACTTTTAGGCGGCGGTATTTTATATAGAGGAGGGAGGAGGGGTATAAAAGTATAATTTATAGGCCGACTTAAACTACGTAGGGGAGGTAGAAGGGGTATAAGGGGATAATTTATAGGCTAACTTAAGTCTCTAGGGTAATAATAAATTTTAATTATTATAGGGCAGGGTTGTAAATTAGTGACGATTTATTAATACTAATTTACTTACTAATTAATTTAGTTTTATTAAATAACTAAAGAAAACTAATAGAATTATTTAGTAGCCTAAGTAAAACTAAATTATTCTCTTTAATAGGCTAAAGAAAACTAATAATAAAAATAATAATAAATAATTACTAATTAATTATATATAAAAATTAAATAATAGCTAAAGAAAACTAATTTAATTATAATTAAATTAATTAATAATTAATTTA
>NW_028145210.1:0-1077 GCF_050948025.1 Trichoderma camerunense
TTAGTAGCTAATAAGCTAGATATCTTTAAGTTATTAACTAGCTAGTAGAATTCTATTGTTAAGTATTTATAATTATACTTATTATTATTAAAGGAGTAGTAACTCTATAAGTTACTAGTCTTTAGCTAGTCTTTAGCTAGTTTTTAATAAATACTTAGCCGCTGGGTTTTTTACTAACGTTACCTTAGCTATTATATATACTTCCTTACTAAGTAAAAGATAAAGGCTGGTAGTACTTTATTTATTTATAAAGATAACGAAAGTATATTTAATTAGTTATTTTACTAGTAGGAATATATTAATAAGCAGCTTCTAGGCGGCTCTAAGAAGTATACTAGGTATAAGCTTAGTAATAAGGCCTGTCTTAAGATTTTTACTAATGCTTTAATTATTAGTAAGTAAATCTAGGATTTAGCTTAAAAGGGCTATACTATAAGTAGCTAATCCTTAGTTAATTTCTAACTGCTAATTAGCTAGTAGACTTAGTTTTAAAAACTCTAGTTTACTACTTATAAAGCCTACTGGTTTATATAGAAGAAAAATAAAGTTACTGCAAAGTAAAATACTAATAAAAAAGTAGCTAGGAACCTACGTTATAATAAAGCCTGGTTATATAGTATTTTATAAATTAGTATTAATATTATTAATTCCCTATTTATTATTACTAAAGTTATAATAGCTAAGTATAATATAAGTTTTTACTAGTTTTTAGCTAGTAGCTATTTACTAATTAGTTAATAACTTGCTTATGCTGGTAAGAAGGATTAGGTTAATATACTGCTTTTTAATTATAAGGTAGCTAATTTTTATCTAAAAGCTATTTAGGAGGAAGAGGACTACGTAGAAGCTTTTAAAAAGGCTAAGAAAAATAAGAGTAATAAAGGTAATAAAGCTAAGGAATAGCTAATATTTAGCTATTTTCTAGCTAAGATAAAGCTGCTATATAGCTAGTATTATAGGTAAATTAGGAGTTTTAATATTTACAATAGGATTTTTAGATAAGTTACTACTTTATAGCTGGAAAAAAGAACCTTATAAGCTGCTTTTTAGCTACTAGAAAACTAAAATTAATATCTT
>NW_028145209.1:0-1067 GCF_050948025.1 Trichoderma camerunense
TTATACAGTTGCTAGCTAATTTTTAATTTCGGAGATCAGTAGTAGCAGTATTTAATCCTTAATAGTAATCTCGTTAAGTTATTAATAATTAATAATTAATTACAACTTCTTATTTTTCTTTAATATAAATATTATAGGGTATTCTACTAATAAAGTAGAAATTTAAATATATTCTTTTTTTAATTATTTATCTAACTATTCCCTTAAGGTTTTAAGTTCCTTTTTATTAAGGTTATAGATTTTATAGGTTTTAGGTTATTTTCCGTCTACTAGTTTAATAAAGTAGTTCTATTATAAGTATAGTAGTAACCTAGTATTTAACGTTACTTTATATAGTTTCTTATATCTTTTATACTAGTAAGGTATTTTAGCAAAAGTACTTTTAAGTTCTTCTAATTCCTCTTTTTCCCTTACTTTACTTAATATATTATTAAGCACTACTAGCTTATCTTTAAATTTTATTATAATTCTATTAATACAGATATATTCTACTTTCTTATATTATTTATTATATTATAATAATACTAGTAATTTATTTTTTTTAAACTTAACTATTTTCTTTATAATTAACGCAAAGGATTCTAGTTCTTCCGGCAGCGCAGCTTTACCCTTTTACTCTCTTTAATATAATTAATATTCAGGTATATCTTTAATATCCCAGTAGACCTTATTAATCTTCTATTAGATAATAGGGTTATTATTAAGTAACTATAAGTATCCTAAAAGGATATTATCTTTTAGTATATTTAAAATACTAAATTTAATATTATAGGTATTTCCGTTAATAATTAGCAGAAGATAATTAGTTTTATATTTAATAAGTCCTTCTTTTATTTCTATCCCTATAATACTTATAATCTATAGTATTTATTCCTTTTATTAAATAGGGATCTATAACTCCTTAATTAATTATAGTAAGATTAAGTTATAGTCTAATCCGCTGTTAATATATATAGTAGTAGTTTTATTCTTAAGTTATATATCTACTCTAAGTTTCTTTATTCTAATTATCTTAACTATATTAATTTACACTTTTCTTTAGTTAAGATTATAATTTTCCTTAATAA
>NW_028145208.1:0-1061 GCF_050948025.1 Trichoderma camerunense
AATAAAAAGGCTATAATAAAAACGAAAATATATAAAAACCCGCTAATAACCTTAACTACTTAAAAGTAACTTTAAATAATTTCCTTATAGAAATAGGACTTAAAATAAAATAACTAATTAAAGAATGCTAAATAAAAATAAAACTAGTTAAAAGGATAATAAGGGAATATCTTCCGCTAGTATAAGAGGACCTAGATCTAAGAACCCTAAATTAACGTTTAAAAAAGGCTAATTGCTAATAATAAGCTTTTACTATATAATACTATCCTATATATTAATTACCTCTATACCTTAACTAAAAACCTAGTTACTATACTCTTTTACCTTTTATTTTAATTTATATACCTACTATAACTAAACTAAGGCCTCCGTTATATATTACTAATACTTAGTAAGCTAATTTACTACTTTACGCTCCTTAGTATTATACTTCTTATAATCCTACTTTAACTAAGCTACTAAAAATAATTAGTAAAGAAACCTAAGATAACCTAGAAATGAATTTATAAGAATTTATAATAGTACTACTATTATATATCTTCTTTATTAAAATATATTACTAATACTTAATAAAGTAAATACTAAACTTATACTTCTCTCTAATACCTGTATTTTTACAGCAAAAATATAGCATTACAGCTACACCTGTAGTATTCGTTTACTTTAATAATTTAAAATAAGCTTAATCTACGTACTTTTTATCCTTAGAAAGATAAGAAAAAGATTAAAAGTAAGTTTTAGTATTTTAAAATACTAATATTATATTAGTATTTATAAATAAGGGGTTAATAAGAAGAAGTTAAAACTTATAGGCAGGGAATAAAAGAAATATATTATATACTAAGGATTAAAATAGTATAACTATAGAATAAAGCATAGGGCTATTATAACTAACCTTAAGGATAAAATTAATAAAAGGGGGATATTATATTATATTTTAAACGTTTTATAGTTGCCTAATTAGTATATACCTAGAATAACTATAGGCTAACCTACTAATAAAAAATAAGTTAATATAGGTCGCTTATTAACCTTTAGCAACCTATAATATAAGTTAACAT
>NW_028145207.1:0-1053 GCF_050948025.1 Trichoderma camerunense
ATATGCTTTAATCTTAGGCTATATATTAACCTTTTATTTACTAATTCCTTAGGGGTTTATAGTTGCTTTTAGGCGTAGGGCTTTTTTTTATATTTTATATTTTTATATTTCTTTTTTTTTTTAATAGAATATCCTAATTATATACCTTTTTTACTATCCCTAACTTTTAGCCCTAGCCTTACTTTTTAATAATCCTAGCCTTAATAACTTTCTAGCTTTAATAACTTTTTAGCGGTCTAATATATTGCTTAGTAGCTTTACTTTTAACCTTTAGTAAACTAACCTAAAACTTTACTAATTAATATTAAATTTAAATAAATTTTATAAATTCTATTAATTAGAAATTATACTTTATATTACTTTACTATATCTATAATATATATAAATATTATTTTACTTTTACCTATAGCTAAATATTATTTAACGGACTTTACTCTGGTTTTTAATGGACTTAACCCCCTGTGGTTTTATAGGGCTATATAAATTCTCAACAGACTCTAGTATAATCCGTTACTGTATAGGTGATAGCTTTTAAAATTAGATTTTAGCTTTTAAAATCCTAGCTTTTAAAATCCTAGCTTTTTTAACTCCTAGCTTTTAAAATCCTAGCTTTCTTAAATCCTAGCTTTTCTAAATTATATAAATACTAAGTTAAATCCTAGCTTTTAAAATACTAACTTTTAAAATCCTAGCTTTCCTAAATCCTAGTTTTTAAAATTAAATCCCCAGCTTTTAAAATCTAAATCCTAGCTTTCTAAATCCCTAATTTTTAAAATCCTAGTTTTTAAAATCCTAGTTTTTAAAATCCTAGTTAACTTTTAAAATTAAATCCCAGCCTTTAAAATTATATAATAGTATTCTAAAATCCTAGCTTTTTTAAATTATATAAATCCCAGATACTTAAGCTTTTTTAAATACTAACTTTTAAAATTAAAATTACTAGCTTTTAAAATTAAAATTATTAATTTTTAAAATTAAAATTACTAGCTTTTAAAATCTAAATCCCTAGCTTAAATCCTAGCTTTTAGCTTTTCCTTTATATAATTTACTTTA
>NW_028145206.1:0-1028 GCF_050948025.1 Trichoderma camerunense
TACTAATATACCTTTTTAAATTCTTTATTAATTATATTATTATAATAATATAATAAAGCTTTTTTTAAATTAATTGAAATATTAAGTATATAAAATGTTAAATTCTAATGGGTTGTATTTAGGGTTGCTAAATTCGTTAGTAGTTATTCGTTATTCGTTTCGTTAATGAATAACTTTTCGTTAATTGTTAATGAATAATGAATTCCTTTTGTTTTTGTTAACGAAGAATTACTAAATTTATTACTAAATTTATTATTTATAAATAGACCTTCCTAATATAGCTAGCTTATAATTATAAAATAAAATAAATAGTAAAATCTAGCTATTTTAAGTAATATATTTATTTTATTTTATTTTACGCTAGCTGTATTAGGAATAGTCTGTTAAAAAATAACGAAATTAGTGACGATTCGTTTCGTTATTTATTATTATTTATTATTATTTAAAAAAAACTAACGAATAATAAATTCCTTTCGTTTCGTTTTCTTTAGGGTACTAACGAAACGAATCGTCACTAATTGGCAACCCTGGTTGTATTATTTATTAAAATAAGTTAATTAATAAAAATATATAAATAGTAAATAATAAATAATAAATAAATACTAAATAATTACCTAAAGGAATTTTTTCCTTATTATAAGAAGTAGGAATTCTTTTATCTTTTTTAGCTTTTAATATTCTTTTACTTAATAAGTTACTAAGCTCTTAGGTATATTTAACTAATAAAATAATTTACTGTAATTAATAAATAAATCTATAAAATAAATTAATAAATTAATAAATAATATAATAAATATAAATAAAAAACTTATTATTAGAAGATTTATTATTTTCCTCCTTCTCCTCCTCTTCTTTTTTTTCTTTTTCTTTTTTATTATAATTATATAAGTTATTATTTATATAATTAAATAAAGATAAATTAAAAGAAATAGAAGATATATAATCTTTTAATATATCTTAGGCTATTAAATTAATAATATATACTATATATCTAATATTATTTATAAAGTCTTTATTATTAGCTTGTT